>NC_056743.1:358659774-358864774 GCF_019279795.1 Protopterus annectens | reverse complement strand
CAAGTTGGATTCTATGGTGGCAGCAATGGAGTGGTACATACCGCATGCTTTGGCCTGGGCATTTATACATTTTGGATACGCCAGCAAAAGTGCGTGCCTTTACAACTAACTGATTTTGGAGACCATATTGGATATAGAAGGAACGTATTCCTACCGTTTGTGTGACTTTCATGAACAGTAGTGCGAGACATTATAGGTATGCTCATTTCTTAATTTATCACACATATTGGCTACATGTACTAATTTTTTGATTACATTGATACCGTGGAACAGAGTACTGGTTGCGACGGACTTTGGAACTTCATTTACATGGTGCTGTATTCTATGGAGACTTAAGCCGCTTATAACATTTGTCATAGGGTTCCAACTATTCGTTTGATAACAGTGCTTGAACATATATTTATGGGCCTGTTATGACTGTATCCTGATTCGCCATACCAATTTTTGTTATACACAACTATTTGTGTGCAAGAAGAGACCCTTTTCTTTACAACATACAACAACTATTGGGACTGGGTAAACGGATTGTTTGTATTGGCTACCCGGTATCTTTTCTTATATGGGTCAGGCGAATTTTGGATCAGTTTGGACATTTAACTAAATGACTTCTGTGCTTTAACATTTTTATATGGTGACCTTTAGCTTATGTTCATGCAATCCATATGTATGTGATGTGATCATTTGCGACGATTTTTCGTCTTGTGATTTAGGCTTAGGTTTACCATTTATATCCTAGGAGTACATAACCTTTTTGGTATGACAGTTGTAAGTATGCTCTCTTTTTAGGGAGTACTTAATATTCATATTCTTATGTACATTTGGTTGCTGCAGCATTCAACTATTGAACAGACAGCCAATTCACAACTAATGTGGTTTATATACTATTGGGCTGTTCAGACTATCACTGTGTGCAATCATTAATTATGTTCTAAGGTGCATATCTATGTTATGGGCAGAATTTTTTGTCATACACATAACAGTTTCAAACAACAGTTGCATCATTGATATTAATGGTTTGATTACTGGGATATTTCGGAGCCTTGGTTCTAAAAGATTTGTTTCACTATACATGTTATCACTGTACTATCTACTGTATGATGTTTTAGTCTATTAGAAATTTTGATGTTACTAAATTGTTAACTTCACTTATTATATTCTGATATTACATTACATATACATATTGTGAGTCAGGATCACTGTTTTTTTGTGACTAATCAGGTTAGGGGTTTACTGATATAGTTCCAAAACTTTGGACAAGTTCATGGTTTATTAACCTGTCGTAACCATATGTCAGATATGGTAATATTACTGTGATATATGTACCATCAGTTCATGGATCTTGATTTGTGTTGACAAATTTCCACTCAGTACATTGCAATTTAGGGAGACTAGGGTTCCGGACACCTTTGATTGATACCTTTACATATTCTAGGCCCTTTGGTGGGTTGTGCAACAATTTGGTTGAGTGTGATATATATGTGGGTTTTGGACTTTTCTGATATTTTGACAGTTACCCTTATCACATAGAGGTATTTAGTACCATTTCCTCTGGGGTGTTTATAACAGGGTTTTTCATTCTGTATAAATTAATATTTGTTACCCATTTTTTGAGGGTTATAGAATCATGCTGCAGGCCTTTTTTGAAGTTATATTATAACCCATTTTGACAAGCTACTAGTTTTTATAATGGTGTTCAGCTATTTACATTTTGGCTTACACCAGTAATATTCCCCTTCATAGTTTTGCCTTTCGGATTTTCCAGGGTAACACACATCTATATGTGTAAATTATATTAGACACCTTTGACTTCTTATATCAAGTAGGTGTCACTCCCATTCCTGTCCTTACATGGAAATGTCACAATATGTACATGACAGGTTCATGAAGGACCTATAAAGCTTTGTTAACTTTGTTTATGTCCCAAACTATACAAGAAGCACTTGGACTTTTGCTGCCATTTGTCAACTTCTAGTGGGACAGTGAGTTTCTGACTGGCCCTGTCTCTGGACTTCATTCCTGAGATATTATTCATATTACTGACACTTTTTGATTTTTGATATTCGATTCTTGGACAGCACATCCAGATTGATATTTGCTATGGAATTGGATAAATTATTGGATAGTTTGTGTGCTGATAGAGAAGATATTGGCATATTTGGTCTTGGCCAAGTCTCAAGCAACAACCAGAGCGAAATTAACTTAGATAGGGGTGATAGTTGTGAAACAGCATTCCACAATTTGGAGAAAGGATTAAAAAGTCTCAGAGCTAATATTTGGCATCTGAGACTGTTTAAAGCATATTTATACAAGAACTTGGCGCTCAGAGGTCTGAGAATCAAACTCCGCCCATTAGTCGGCAGATCTGAACAGAGGCTGACAGATGAATGGGATGAGGCATTAAGAAATGGCTCTATGGTTTTTGTAAAAATCTTAGCCTCCTATTATGAGAGGATGATTGATGTATGTGTTTCAGAGATAAAAGAACTAAGCGTTGAATGCAAAAAATTTCAATCCAATCACAACTATCACCAACTACTGGACAGGCTGTCCAAAGAATTGACCAACTATGACAAATTGATTAAGGACCGAAAGGTTAAAAAATTTAATAGAGATGTCATTGACTATGAAAAGGGACAGCCCTTTCAAATACAGAGAACTGTCAGGTTTCAGAACACTGAAACAGGAATGACCAGGGGCAGGTCCAGGAAGAGACCGAGGTCCATATTGAAAAATAGAGACCAAACATACACGAGCACATCAGGGGAGGAGTCATCATACACAGATAGTGAGGGAGGAATTTCCACCAACTCACCATTAAAAAAGAAAACTACAAATCCGCACCTCCCTTTAGACATGGCAGGAAATCCAGAGGGGGAAACACACCCATAGAAATAAGAACAGAATCCATGCCAGGATTGGTTCAAGCCCTACTGAGACATTGACAATACCATTTGAAAATGTTTTAAATTTGTCAGATGTTGTACTTACTGATGAACAGCACAATATCCTGAATAAAGGTTTGGGTTTTGTTCCAAGCTTTTTCTCTGATCATTATCTCACCTCTTTGGATGTTATGGATTATTCTAGAAAACTTAACTTTAAGATATTTTTCTCTGAACAGGATACCACCACATCTCAAAGATCTTCTGAGTTTATTTTTCATAAATCCTCTTTTCAGCCACCCATGAACAAGAACGAGGGCATTTTTCAACAAGCAGTACTCAAAGATCTACATTTTCCACATTTGGAATGTAATATTGCCCAAGAGAATATGACATTAGATGAGAAACAGGCATTATCTGAGCTTAGATCTAACCACAATATTGTCATTCTTCAAGCCGATAAGGGAGGAGCTGTGGTAATTCAAAACATGAATGACTATGTTCAGGAAGGCCTTCGACAACTTTCTGATACCAAATGTTATATGCATATGGGTGTTGATCCAACCAAAAAATTTAAACAGGAGATTGACACTTTCCTTAATGAGGCATTGGAGGAGGGCATTATTACTCACAAGACTTTTCAGCATCTTCAGGTTAAGGATCCATCCAAGCAGATTTTATACCTGCTACCAAAAATTCATAAATCCATCACTCGTCCTCCGGGTAGACTAATAGTATCTGGTCATGGTTCATTGACTGAACCATTATCTGTATTCTTAACTCAATATTTAAAACCTTTGTTGATACATGTCAGAGCTAGAATTCAGGATACAACACAGTTTTTGAACATCATTCAGGATACCCAGCTTGATCTGGATTGGATCATGTGCACTTTGGACGTGAAATCTCTTTATACTAGCATACCACATTGGGGAGGTCTACAGGCCTTGGAATTTTGGCTGACTAAAGCTGAATTGTATCCACCTGGATTCAATACATTGCTTATATGTATGTGTGAACATGTCCTCAATAAAAATGTTTTTTATTTCCAAGGTGAATGTTATTGGCAATTGAGAGGTACAGCTATGGGTGCCTCTTTTGCACCAATATATGCCGATCTCTTTATGGCATATTTGGAAGAATATTTGATTTATAACCCTCTACATAACATTTATCTTGTAGAGATGGATATCTGGAGGAGATACTTGGATGATTGCTGGATGGTGTGGCGTGCGGATACTGTGTATCTTTCTGAATTTGTGGAATACTTAAATAACAATGTATGGGGTATTGAATTTTCAATTACATTTGACAAAAATATGATTGATTTTTTGGATGTCACGATATATCGTAACAGCGACCATACCCTTAATACGAAAACACATCGCAAGTATCCACAATTTAATTCATTACTTCATGCATCTAGCATGCATCCACGCCACACCATCCGCAACATCCCCAAATCTCAATTTTTGAGAATGAAACGTATTAACTCCTCCAACACTGATTATGACACAGCTAAACATGATTTGAGGCATAGGTTTTTGGACAGGGGATACTCGGATTTTGATATCGAATCTGCCAGGATCTGGACTGATAGACAGGATAGAAATTCATTATTACAATATAAGGATAAAGATTACCGCCCTAAGGATGACAAAATCAGATTCATTACTACTTATGGTAGGAACCATCAGATAGTTAGGGGTATCCTGAATAAAAACTGGAATATTCTGTTGGCCAATGACTATTTACGACATATTTTGGGCAACCAATGTTCGATTACTTACAGGAGAGGTAAAACCTTGGGTACATTGTTTTCACACTACAAACACCAGGAGAGTGGTGGTGCAAATTATAAACAACTCACAATTACAGGTGATGAACTTTTAGGCACCTTTCCTTGTGGCCATTGTAGTTCATGCAGCCAGGTGAATAAGCTCAAACAATTTACCAGTGCCAATACCAGCAAAGTGTATGATGTACGAATATTTGGCAACTGTTCATCTAGTTGGGTTATTTATTTAGCCACATGCCACTATAATGCATTTTATGTGGGCAAAACTTCCCGTTCACTCAGAATCAGGATAGGTGAACACAGAAGTGAAATTCATAACAAAAAAAACACTAATGCTTTATATCAACATTCGATCAAACACAAAACAACAAACTTTATGTTCATGATAATTGATAACATTTTGGGGAATAGACACAACCAACAAGGTTGGCAAAGTATACTCAGCCATAAAGAGAAATATTGGATTATCCATTTAGGAGCATTATTTCCACCAGGTCTTAATGAACATTTAGGTTAAATGATTGTATACTCCAACCTTAAGCTTTATGGATATAAGACTTGTTTTATTACATTTGGTTATCTACTATGCAGTTACATTTGTATATGCACTACTTAAATATGGTATTATCATTGTTATTTATATTGATATACCTTAATGATGGTTTTCTTCATTATCATGAAGACAACTACTATTGTAGATACCAAGCTGTATCATTAATATCTACAACCCTGTTAATCACAAATATAAACAATTGTTTTGTGCAATGTGTATACCACCTCTATGGTTGCATAGCTTACTGTGCTTGCACTACTGTCAGTATTGGAATATTTTCAATTCCTCATACTATACGGTTCAGCAACCTTATTTGATATACGGTATAGGTAGTGTTCAAACTTGTTCTAGGGCTTACAATTATGTGTTCTAAATTATATCAATATTATGTGTGACCAAGTGTTCTGGATTTGGTTTAGATGTTCAACACTCCATGACATTTATAGGCTGTATACCTCCACTGTTCTAGCATTTGTATCATTAATTTCTATACCTCTGTTAACCACCAACAGAACAAATGTTTTGTGTATTGTGTACACAACTTGTATTGTTGCACAGTTTATTGTGCTTGCACTCCTGTTATCATTGGACTATTTCATCTCCTTATATTATATAGTTCAGCAATTGTTACCTGAGATATGGTATAGGTAGTTTTCATACTTGTTCTAGTGTCTTTAGTTATGCTTCTTATACTTATATTATGTGTGATATGCTGTTCTGCATTGATTTAGAAGTGGAAGATCCATAACATCAATAGGCAGTTTATATTTATAGTTTTAGCATTTACATTAGTTAAATATATAGAAGTAATATAAATTATCTATCTATGGATGAGCATATTTGGTGTCTAAATTAAATTCTCTGTTGCTCATTTGTTATACACAAACATGAAATGCACTTTTTTTCTATTGGTCCTGAGCTGTTTATAAGCATCCTTTGAAACCGGTGAGCTGTTATTCTGTCTGCCTTCCTCACTGAAGAAGGTATTTGCCGAAACTAGTTTGAGGACTGAGCTACTATTTCAGTGCTTTTTTAGCACTATGTTGCTTTAAATAAATTTTGGACTTGGAACTTCCAGTGCTGGCCTTTGGTGTGTTTTTCATGTATGGTTGGCCGTGCACAGCCGTACTTGCGAGGTGTAGTGTTTTTACTACACTGAGAGTGCCATCATTAGTGATGGGTGAAGTCTGCTTGTACTTCTAGGTATATCTGTGTCCTAGAATCCTCACTGGGTGTACACTGAGAGTGTTGTCATTAGTGATGGGTGAGGTCTGCACTGGGAGTACACTGAGAGTGTTGTCATTAGTGATGGGTGAGGTCTGCCATGGGACTGCACTGAGAGTGTCGTCATTAGTGATGGGTGAGGTCTGCACTGGGACTACACTGAGTGTGTCGTCATTAGTGATGGGTGAGGTCTGCAATGAGACTACAGTGAGAGTGTCATCATTAGTGATGGGTGAGGTCTGCACTGGGACTACACTGAGAGTGTCATCATTAGTGATGGGTGAGGTCTGCACTGGGACTACACTGAGAGTGTCGTCATTAGTGATGAGTGAGGTCTGCACTATGACTACAGTGAGAGTGCCGTCAGTGATTGGTGAGGTCTGCTTGTACTTCTTGGTGGGGGGTCGTTTAGATATTCTGTGCTGGGTACATGTCTGCACTAGAATCCTCACTGGGACTACACTGAGAGTGTCGTCATTAGTGTGGGTGAGGTCTACATTGGGACAACACTGAGAGTGTCAACATTAGTGATGGGTGAGGTCTGCACTGGGACTACACTGAGAGTGTCATCATTAGTGATGGGTGAAGTCTGCACTGGGACTACACTGAGAGTGCCGTAATTAGTGATGGGTGAGGTCTGCACTGAGACTACACTGAAAGTGTTGACATTACTGATGGGTGAGGTCTGCACTGTGACTACACTGAGAGTGTCGTCATTAGTGATGGGTGAGTCGTGCACTGGGACTACACTGAGAGTGGCTTCATTAGTGATGGGTGAGCTCTGCATTGGGACTACACTGAGAGTGTCTTCATTAGTGATGGGTGAGGTCTGCACTGGGAGTACACTGAGAGTGTTGTCATTAGTGATGGGTGAAGTCTGCTTGTACTTCTAGATACATGTCTGTCCTAGAATCCTCACTGGGACTACACTGAGAGTGTTGCCATTAGTGATGGGTGAAGTCTGCTTGTACTTTTATATGTCTGTCCTGGAATCCTCACTAGGACGACACTGAGAGTGTTGTCATTAGTGATGGGTGAGGTCTGCACTGGGAGTACACTGAGAGTGTTTTCATTAGTGATGGGTGAATTCTGCTTGTACTTCTAGGTACATATCTGTCCTAGAATCCTCACTGAGACTACACTGAGAGTGTCGTCATTAGTGATGGGTGAAGTCTGCTTGTACTTCTAGGTATATGTCTGTCCTAGAATCCTCACTGGGACTACACTGAAAGTGTTGTCATTAGTGATGGGTGAGGTCTGCACTGGGACTGCACTGAGAGCGTCGTCATTAGTGATGGGTGAGGTCTGCACTGGGATTACACTGAGAGTGTCATCATTAGTGATGGGTGAGGTCTGCACTGGGACTACACTGAGAGTGTCATCATTAGTGATGGGTGAAGTCTGCACTGGGACTACACTGAGAGTGTCATAATTAGTGATGGGTGAGGTCTGCACTGGGACTACACTGAGAGTGTCGACATTAGTGATGGGTGAGGTCTGCACTGTGACTACACTGAGAGTGTCATCATTAGTGATGGGTGAGGTCTGCACTGGGACTACACCGAGATTGTCTTCATTAGTGATGGGTGAGGTCTGCACTGGGACTACACTGAGAGTGTCTTCATTAGTGATGGGTGAGGTCTGCACTAGGACTACACTGAAA
The DNA here is from genome assembly GCF_019279795.1 of Protopterus annectens. Classification (NCBI taxonomy): domain Eukaryota; kingdom Metazoa; phylum Chordata; order Ceratodontiformes; family Protopteridae; genus Protopterus; species Protopterus annectens. Next base: position 358,856,654 of record NC_056743.1, on the reverse strand, counting down.
GTGTCATCATTAGTGATGGAAGAGGTCTGTACTGGGTCTGCACTGAGACTGTCGTCATTTGTGATGGGTGAGGTCTGCACTGGGACTGCACTGAGAGTGTCATCATTAGTGATGGGTGAGGTCTGCACTGGGACTACACTGAGAGTGTCTTCATTAGTGATGAGTGAGGTCTGCACTGGGACTACACTGAGAGTGTTGTCATTAGTGATGGGTGAAGTCTGCACTGGGACTACACTGAGTGTCGTCATTAGTGATGGGTGAGGTCTGCACTGAGAATACAGTGAGAGTGTCATCATTAGTGATGGGTGAGGTCTGCACTGGGACTACACTGAGAGTGTCATCATTAGTGATGGGTGAGGTCTGCACTGGGACTACACTGAGAGTGCCGTCATTAGTGATGAGTGCGGTCTGCACTATGACTACAGTGAGAGTGCCATCAGTGATTAGTGAGATCTGCTTGTACTTCTTGGTGGGGGTCATTTAGATATTCTGTGCCTGGGTACATGTCTGCACTAGAATCCTCACTGGGACTACACTGAGAGTGTCGTCATTAGTGATGGGTGAGGTCTACATTGGGACAACACTGAGAGTGTCATCATTAGTGATGGGTGAGGTCTTTACTGGGACTACACTGAGAGTGTCGTCATTAGTGATGGGTGAGGTCTGCACTGAGACTACAGTGAGAGTGTCGTCATTAGTGATGGGTGAGGTCTGCACTGGGACTACACTGAGAGTGTCATCATTAGTGATGGGTGAGGTCTGCACTGGGACTACACTGAGAGTGTCATCATTAGTGATGAGTGAGGTGTGCACTATGACTACAGTGAGAGTGCCGTCAGTGATTGGTGAGGTCTGCTTGTACTTCTTGGTGGGGGGTCGTTTAGATATTCTGTGCCTGGGTACATGTTTGCACTAGAATCCTCACTGGGACTACACTGAGAGTGGTGTTATTAGTGATTGGTGAGGTCTACATTGGGACAACACTGATAGTGTCATCATTAGTGATGGATGAGGTCTGCACTGGGACTACACTGATAGTGTCAACATTACTGATGGGTGAGGTCTGCACTGCGACTACACTGAGAGTGTCGTCATTAGTGATGGGTGAGGCCTGCACTGGGATTACACTGAGAGTGTCATCATTAGTGATGGGTGAGCTCTGCACTGGGACTACACTGAGAGTGTCTTCATTAGTGATGTGTGAGTTCTGCACTGGGAGTACACTGAGAGTGTTGTCATTAGTGATCGGTGAGGTCTGCACTGGGAGTACACTGATAGTGTTGTCATTAGTGATGGGTGAAGTCTGCTTGTACTTCTAAGTACATGTCTGTCCCAGAATCCTCACTGGGACTACACTGAGAGTGTCGTCATTAGTGATGGGTGAAGTCTGCTTGTACTTCTAGGTATATGTCTGTTCTAGAATCCTCACTAGGACTACACTGAGAGCGTCGTCATTAGTGATGGGTGAGGTCTGCACTGGGAGTACACTGAGAGTGTTGTCATTAGTGATGGGTGAGGTCTGCACTGGGACTGCACTGAGAGCATCATCATTAGTGATGGGTGAGGTCTGCTCTGGGACTACACTGAGAGTGTCATCATTAGTGATGGGTGAGTTCTGCACTGGGACTACACTGAGAGTGTCTTCATTAGTGATGGGTGAGGTCTGCACTGGGACTACACTGAGAGTGTCGTCATTAGTGATGGGTGAGGTCTGCACTCTGACTACACTGAGAGTGTCGTCATTAGTGATGGGTGAGGTCTGCACTGGGACTACACTGAGAGTGTCGTCATTAGTGATGAGTGAGGTCTGTACTATGACTACAGTGAGAGTGCCGTCATTAGTGATTGGTGAGGTCTGCTTGTACTTCTTGGTGGGGGGTCGTTTAGATATTATGTGCCTGGGTACATGTCTGCATTAGAATCCTCACTGGGACTACACTGAGAGTGTCGTCATTAGTGATGGGTGTGGTCTGCATTGGGACAACACTGAGAGTGTCGTAATTAGTGATGGGTGAGGTCTGCACTGGGTCTACACTGAGAGTGTCGACATTAGTGATGGGTGAGGTCTGCACTGCGACTACACTGAGAGTGTCGTCATTAGTGATGGGTGAGGTCTGCACTGGGACTACACCGAGATTGTCTTCATTAGTGATGGGTGAGGTCTGCACTGGGACTACACTGAGAGTGTCTTCATTAGTGATGGGTGAAGTCTGCACTAGGACTACACTGAAAGTGTCGTCATTAGTGAAGGATGAGGTCTGTACTGGGTCTGCACTGGGAGTGTCGTCATTTGTGATGGGTGAGGTCCGCACTGGGACTGCACTGAGAGTGTCATCATTAGTGATGGGTGAGGTCTGCACTGGGACTACACTGAGAGTGTCGTCATTAGTGATCAGTGAGGTCTGCACTGCGACTACACTGAGAGTGTCTTCATTAGTGATGGGTGAGGTCTGCTTGTACTTCTAGGTACATGTCTGTGCTAGAATCCTCAGTGGGACTACGCTGAGAGTGTTGTCCTTAGTGATTGGTGAGAAGTGCACTGTGACTACACTGAGAGTGTCGTCATTAGTGATGGGTGAGGCTTGTACTTCGCATATAGAAGCATGGCTACACCAGCCCCAGCCATCTCTTTAATTGGGAGAAAGTTAGCTGCTCTCTTGATTCTTTACAAGTAAGTTACTTTTTTAAGAATAGTTCCATCTTTTATAATATCAGTTCTAAGTCCATCTTTCTTAGTCTTGGTGTGAGGTTTTGAAGATCAGTAGCCCCAATCTTATCTCATTTGTCTTCACCATGCAGTTTTGATCCATTCTCAGCAAGACTGACATTTGCCTCCCTTAATGCACTGGGCCTGTGGATTTATCAAATAAATCCATTGTCTTTGAATATTATCATCTTTCCCGCTATTCCCATGATGACCCTATGTTTATTTACCATCATGTAAATTCCCAATAAGTATGAACACAAGTTACTTTCAGTGCAGTGTGCTCCATTATCGTCTAGCACTTAACCTATTGCCGCTAGAAACAGTCATAGGCACTTTTTAAAATATGAATACTATTCTCTTGAAAAGTTGATAAAGGAAAAGGTTCTTAATTAGTCTATAACTTCGTATTGATTTACCATTAAGTATAATGCGCCACCTTTTCTCCCAGAGAAGTAATTAGGAGAGATAAATCAACATTTTGAGACAAAGCCAAAACAAATATGCTTGGAGTGATGTGCAGAAAAATAAAAGATCGCAACCTCAGCCATGGTGGTACAGCAGTAGCATTGTTACCTCACAGCAAGAGTTTCTCCCATTCGATTCTCGGCTGGGCTTGGGAGTGCCTTCTGTGTGGAGTCTGCATTTCCTCCCCACAGTTGGGTAGTGTTCCAAAGACATGTGTGCGTAAATGGGCATGCTTTCATTGAAGGTTGCGCGTCAAGCTGGCACCTCGGCATTTCGTAGAAATCTCCTGCCAATCATTAGTGGACCGGAGTTCCGCTGTGGCGACACCTTACCAGGAAAAGCCGAAAGACAAACAACAACAACCTCTGCCATGGATAGCCTTTGTAACTGTAACTTTTAAATGTCAGGGAAAAAGTCATCCAATAGTTACAAATATAAAGGTTTATTGCAAATAACGTACACTGAAGTTTAGCTAACAAATCTACCCAGTATAGTACCTGTCAACCTGGTGATAATGGAGAGCATTTGACTGAAACAGTATCTTTCTAAACAGTATCTTTCTGTTTGTGATTTAAAATGTTATGATAATAGTGCTCATGTGGTTAGCTATGCTTGTGCCATGAAACATCAGCCTTCATGCAAATAAAGTGTTTTAGTCCAGTGTCTAATCACTGTCAGCACTGCTTACCTGACCTGGGTCACCTGGCCATGGTCAGTGCTTTATCCCTCTAGACCAGGGCAGTGTCCCCTTGATGACTGCTGTGAGGAAACCTTCTCTCAGCCCAGATGATCTTGATAATTACCACTCTATCTCTAGGTGCATTTATTGAAAAAGTTATTATGAAAGTTTTCTTTTCTTTGTTTGATTTGGTTTCACAGGAGTATGAAGTTCATACCCCAGTTCAGTCTGGATCTCACACTGATATGGGCCTGACTTGGATCTTCTAAAATGAGTTTATCTGTCTTATTCTGTCTTGCTCCTTCTTAAAGTCGTGTCTATGTTTAATAGCATGAACCTCTCATACTATTACTGCAAGAAAACTGGGTGAAGGCCCAAAAATATGGACAGATTTCAAATATTGCTCTTATAAACTTAGAAAGTCGCTAAAGTATCAAGGGTTTGTGTTAACATACATTTTCTGAAGGATTTGAAACTGAAATATATGCCATTATTTGGTGACTTTAATCCTCAGATCATTCTAATGTTTGCCAGAAAAAAAACAATTTTATGAGGAACAGACCAAAAATATGTGGCAAAAATCTGGGCATTCTGTGAAATTCTTGACAGTTGAGAGGTATGATCACAACATTGTGCTTAATTACATGCAGACTAAGTATGAGGTTTTAGGTACTGTGCACATTGATTTGCCTCCTAACTTTCTGGGCATGCTGAACAGGTTTTTGTATGAGTTATATGCTGTCCTATTAATGAGTAACCCGCTTATAAAAATGGCTTGCAGTACCCTAGTAACAGTACAGGAAGAAAGTTTTACAAAGTAAAAGAGTGGAACTCTAGGACGTTGGTGCAGAGGAATAAGGCTATGAGCAGTTAATTAGTTGTTTCCTGTAGTCCAGGGTTTGATTCCTTCATCCTCCTTTTGCCAAACTTTATGACTCACAGCAGGTTATTTAATCATATAGTGCTCCTGCTGACTCATTTTTTCTCCATTGCAATTCTATGTCTGTATATTTCCTTTAGAGAAACTCATTCAAGTGAGGGGTTAACAGTATCACTGCTACACAAATGATACGCAGCTTCACTTGACCTTCCCACGGGATCATATATTTGTTGTTGAGTCATCTGGCAAAGATCTGGAATGCATCCAAAACTGAATGAATTATTATTATAATAATTATAAAAAAAAAAAAAGGAAGCCATTCTGGTGGTCCCCTGCCATAAACAAACTTTACAACAAAAGGAAGAAACTGTTGCAGAAAAGAGGAAAATCCCAGGATATAAAAAACTCCCTTACCAGCCTCAGTAAGAAGCTGAGATCCCTCATAAAATCCTCCGAAGCTAGTTACGAAAATAAAATTGCAAATGATTCCAAAGACAACCACAAGGCATTCTATAACTATATCAAGAATCTAAATGGCAATGCTCAGATCTGCTCTGAGCTAAAACTAAATCCAAAGCTAAGAAATACAGCATCCATGGGACCAGATGACATCCCAGGCTGTGTACTACATGAACTACAATATGAACTGGCACCTCACCTAAGTGTCATGTTTAATCATAGCCTCACCTCAGGTTTCGTGCCCACTGAGTGGCGCAGAGCTACAGTTATCCCACTCCACAAGGGGGGATCCACCTTGGATCCCGGAAACTACCGTCCCATCAGTCTGACAAGCCTTATCTGCAAGGCCATGGAACTTATAAACAAAGACATTGGCAACCTTCAAACACTGGACCCCACCCAGTATGGGTTTGTGAAGGGCCGATCCTGTCTCCTGAACCTGACTGGCTTTTTCGAATCAGTCTCCAGACAAGGGTAAGGTGGTCCACACAGCCTATCTAGACCTTGCCAAGGCCTTTGACACCATCCCCCACTCTGGAATCATAGATAAACTTATTAAGCTGGGCATTAATCCTTACATCACCCAATGGGTTGCTAACTGGCTTACTGATAGAACCCACACTGTAAAAGTAGCCGACTCCAAATCCATCTCCAGACAAGTGACAAGTGGAGTACCTCAGGGTTCAGTCCTGGGGCCGCTCTTGTTTGGCATCTACTTCTCTGAAGTACAGGTCAACACTGAGGGACTCTGGCTAACAAAGTTTGCAGATGACTGCAAACTGGGAGCCATTATTGAATGCCCAAATGATGTGGATACTCTACAAAAGGGCCTTACAGAAACAGATGTTTGGTGCCAGAGCCATGGGCTCAAGCTCAAAGCCAAAAAATGTATAGTTATCCCCTTTGGGAAAAAACATGTATCCATGAATTACCATATAGGTGGCAGTACACTAAACACCGAAAGTGTGATAAGAGATTTAGGGACACAGGTGGACAGTGGTCTCACCTTCAATAACCACATTGCCACAACAGTCAGGAAATCCTTCTATGTGGCACACCTCATCATGAAGGGCTTTTCATCCAGAAAAAAGGAGGTCATTGTCCCACTGTTCTCATCCCTCATTAGACCCATTATAGAATACAACGCCCCGTTTGGTATGTACCTCTCAAGACATCTGCAACAACTGGAAAGGCCGCAGAAATACCTCAGTAAAAGAATCACAGGCCTAAAGCAGATGCCCTATGCTGACCGCCTTAAAAAACTCCAGCTATACTCTGTCACATATCGTCTACTCAGAGGCGATCTCTGCTTAACATACAAGGCCATGTTAAACCCAGAGCTGTTGGACATGCTACACTTAAAGAAATCCCAATCCCTCAGAGCCACATGCCCCAGGGATCTAAACCTTGTCATCACAATAAACAAAACATGCTGGAGGGATAGGTTCCTGACCCAGAGACTCCCCAGACTCTGGAGTAGATTGCCCATACATGTCAAGCAGAGTGCCTCTTTGTTCCTCCTCAAAAGGAACCTTGACGATTGGATGGGAGAAAGGAAATTCACCCCAGGGATCACGTCAGTCGCCCTGCTAGACAGGGGTCCAGGGAAGTAAATAATGTGGGAAGAAATAGCCAGGGAATTGTTATGGCTAGGCTTGTATAGGCCATAGAGCTGATAGCCTAGTACCAACCTATGAACCTATTATTATTATTAGTATTATATTATATTAAGTTTAACACCTCTAAAATGATAGCTATGGCCACCCATGCCACTTTAAGGGATGGGAAGTGTCCTCCTCTAACTCCCATTCATGTCCATAGTAGTGCTAAGCAGGACTTTGATAACAATGTGAGGATTCTTGATGTGGTCATTGATAAAAATTTGACCCTAAAGAGTCAGGTGTCTTGTGCTGTTAGATCACTCTGTTTCCATCTGAGAACCACTATCCTCATCAAACACCTTTTCCTTCTAGAAGATCTGTCTCGGATTGTGTGTCACCTCCTCTCTTTTCATCTAGACTTTTGCAAGTCATTATAGTAATGTCTTCCAGACAGGGAAATAGATGAGTTACAGCAGTAATAATTATTTTGTAGATATGTTCATGTAGTGTCTTACAATCTCAAGCTGTTGGCTGGCTTTTATTAATGTTTTAATGATGTAACATGTTCAGTTATGGCATTTATGACAATTTAAAAAGAAAAATAGCAAACCTCAGTTGTGAATAGGTGGGTCAAGTACAAATGGAATCACCAAAGTCAAAAAATACACGAGCACACCAAAAACAAGCTCGCATATAATTCTTAATTACTGGTGTCATGGATAATTTGTAAAACTAAAAAAGAAAGTTATTATGACCTGCAAAAATAATAGCATGTTTTGCTAAAGCATTGGAATCAGACTTTGTAAGTATATCACCTTGGTGTTCCAAAATAGACTCTCTTAGTTTTTCCAACATAACATGACACTGTTAGAAGTGGTGATTTTAGTAACAGGATAGAGAAAGCTGAAACTAAATGGATTATTGCACTACACATGCACAGAGCACCTGGTCTCAATATTAACATCACTGTCCATTTAAATCCTGTTCCTAATGAGCATCATTTACCCCACAGCTAATTGTGTTTGGTACTCACCAATGGTAGTGTAGAATGTTTTAATACTTCTTTATATAAGGTACATTTTTAATGTGCTTTTATGGTCTGATGAAGCAATAGTTCCACAAATGCGCTTACCAGTAATAAAGAATTATATATTTGCTTGTTTTTGGTGTGGTCCAGCTATTTTTTTACTTTGATTTATGACTATGTAAATGAAATGATTCATTATATTGCATGTTAAAATATTTAAGATTTAGAAAGCTTAACTCACTTGGGAAGTATGAAATGTTGTCATAATTAGTTGATAAATCTGATTAGTGAATGTTGCCATCTACACTCTTTTCTTACCTCTCCTTTACTCACTTTTCTCCATAACTCCAAACCACTCTTTCCTACACTTTTGTGTTTATTTAGCTTCTTTTACCTGCGTTAACTGAACTGTGACACTGCCAGCCCAGCTATCTGGAATTTTGTAGATCATTCTATGTCATTTGTGAATATTGATGTGATTTATACAGAATTGTATGTTATGTACTGCGATTCAAGAATGTAACCACAGCACACCCTGCTGGAACATAGAAGATTAACCTGCAAAACTTAAGAATAGTTGAGGTTAAGTTACTTTATAGCTGGGCCATAAACAAGATATGTTATCTCTCAGGTTTCAATACAGAAGCAGACACAATGTCTAGAGCTAGACTTTATTCTATTGTCTTGAAAGAAAACTACTTACTAGGTTTAAAATGTAAAGTGTTTTATTGCTTTATGACTTCATAGTAGCTACACAGTTCTGAGCAAACATCTGAGAGATATGTATTTCTCACACAGGGATGTTAAATTCTGTTAAGTTTCTTTTTAGCCTGGGAACTGAAGGCAGGTGACAAAAAGTGATGTCATCCAGGCTAACCCAGCAGTAAAATGTGATATTGATTTAAGAACTATCTCAGAGAGAGACTGTGCATTTTGTATTTTGTCTTGGACCTAGCAAGAACATCCACTCATCACCACCTTCTGCATGTCTGCCTGCTTGATGCTCTGTAAGTAAGATTTAGGGCATGGTATCTCTTTTTGATATAGTTAGGAATATAGTAAATATTAGTTTAGATGTTTTCTGTATTTATTTGAGACTGCCTGCAATGTTGTTTTAAAATATTTCCTGTGATTTTGAACTCTGAAGTAACTGTGTTGATTGACTGAGTATTGTCTTGTTCTTTTGTTATTTATTATTAAGTATATTTAAACTTGTCTTTGTGGATGATATTTGTGAGACATATTTAAGCTCCGAGAGTACTTGCATATGTATTTGGTGACACTGTACAGTCCACTCCTAAATAGCCTTGCTCTTGGTCAAAATTATAATTTGGATAATAGTAACATTACACAGTCAATTCACTCCCCATGTCAACAAATATAAATAAAGAAATAAATTAAATAAAACACTGATATTTTAGTAAATAATATATGCCTATGAATGCAAAAGGTCAAGGAACCAAGAGGTGGTTAAAAAATGTTTCACACTATGAAAAAAACGTTATCTCAGTGTTTGTGAAATGTCAACTATTTTCTCAGTGAGATATAGGACAAGCCCACACTCTTGGCAATTATATATACTACAAAGTGTCAGCCATGTTCTCAGTGAGATATTGGACAAGCCCACACTCATGGCAGTTATATGTACCACAAAGTGCTCTGTGGTAATTTAGAGACAGCCTTTAAGGGAAGATGCTAAAAGAAGTAAAAATTATACATTTTCCACTCTTTTCTGCACCTGTATTGACTGTTATCCAGTGGCCCAGTGGGTTTCTACAAAGGTGCAAACACCCACAGTAGTAGAACGTGTCTTTGGAATCCTGAAAGAGCACTTACTGTGCTTTGATACCTGTAAAGTGTGTGACAATACTCTTATTTGTAGCCATGTCATGCATAACAGTATGTGGCTGCATTGTGATTGATAAACAAGTAGTGTATGACATTGTTGTGGACTGACCAGAGTACTTAGCAAGGTGCCAGGGGAGCAGCACAACTGGTCCATGTTCCCCAGTGGGCACACCATCCACAAGTTGTGGTGTTTCAGCAGAATCTGGTGAACCTGTGGACAGTGTACATGTGTAGATACTTATACATGCCCCTCTCATGTACCCTGTGTGTGCTGAGGAATGTTGTATGAGCTGTAACATGATATATGATGCTGTAGCACAGTTTAAGTTGTTCAGTCCTTGTAGCTGGTAAATAGTGCATCATCCAGGGTTTCCTTGCAACAGGTGGTCTATACCTAAAACATCATCATTAGTACAGCATTCACAGTCCACACAGTTGCCTATAACTACACACAGGGAATGACATACATCACGGTTTGGGAGGCCTATTACTTACCTGACTGTGAACATGAAAAATATGATGCTGCATGGACAGCAGCCCATTTCTGGAGTCCTTATGTACTTTGAACTCTGTGCCACTGTTTGAATGGTGCCAGTCCCCTTGGCACAAGTGCCAAAAATTTTAAGAGTCACACACACTGAGCTTATGTCACTGCAGCCATATTTGGAGTAGCTATCTCTGTCATTAGCATTAGATCTTTTGTCTTTACTCTCAGCAGAGTCCTACACATGGCACATAGCCTCTGTTCTATCTCAGCTCCAGTGTGACGTACATGGTAAATACAGACCTGTCCACTACTGCTGTGCATATGTAATGAGAAGTACCAAAAACCGGTGTAGATTTCTACCATATCTACTCAGCTTGTAAACTGTTGGACACCAAGAGTCATATCATTGCTGGGAACTGCTATGGTAGGATGTCATTCGTGGTCAGTTATCTCATGTTATAGCCAGACCTACTTGGCTACAGCTGTGCTAGGTGCAGTGATAGCAGTGCACTATTACGCCTTCTTATAAAACCATGTATCACAGTGTACATAGTGCATAATAGTGGCTGCCATGGCAACATTTACCACCTGACTGCTTTCCCTCATTTGTTCCAGTTTCAACATAGTACGCTATAGCACTGGATACATGTATGGGTTTTTTTTTCATGCTGACAATATGGATAAAATATCTGACTCCATGGGTAATATGCTGTTTCTGCCAGTGTCCCCACTCACAGAACTGATGTTTTGTGGATACCTGTTTACTCATAAAAGTGTGTATAAAACAGTTAAAGTAGTGGCACCCACTTTACCATTGTTACCAATCATGTACATCCTAGATGTATGCCCTGTTCTATTCCCTTCTCTGAATATGATGCTTCCATCCTAGATGCATGCCCTTTTCTATTCCCCTCTCCAAATATTCTGCCACCAACTCTGCCATCAAGATGCTTGTCCCTGCTTTAAACTTTGAGAGGATGGCAGACCCTTATTTCACATCTTCCACATGGCTATGTCACATATATCACCTACATGCAAAACTAAACTTACATTTACATCACAGTTTGTATGTACTACATGCATTTACATCATAGTTCATATGTACCACATACATTTACATCACAGATTCATATGTACCAAACGCGTTTACATGACAGTTCATATGTACCACATGCATTTACATCACACTTCATTTATATCGTAGAAATTTACATTGTAATTCAATTGCACCACAGAAGCATATGTAGAAATTAATTCATATGACAGACTTTTATACTGCAACAAATTTATTTGACAGAAATTTACATAATATTTAATTTATATTAAGACATTTCCATTACAGTTCATTTATATCATAGAAAATTACACACCACAATTCATTTATGCCAGCGACACTTACATCTCAGTTCATTTATATCACAGAAACATGAATAAGAATTCTTTCTACCAGAGATGTTTATACCACAACACATCTATTTACATCACAATTAATTTATACCACTGAGGTGTATGTAACGTAATTTATACACAGAAGCCTACTTAATATTTAATTTGTACCACCGACATATATATTACAGTTCATATATACCAGAGAAACTTGCATAATGACTTATGTATACCACACACTCACACACACACAAACATACATATATATTTGTCTTTTGTTAACTGGGTTAGTCCAGCTGGACTACATAACCCATTTTCAGTGGAGACCCAAGGAGAAAAACTCCACAAAACAAATACAAATACAAAATACAAAAAGATAATATATACAGGAATTATTAACAATATATAATAACAGACATACATGCAGAATACAAATGTACTAATACAGTAGATAACATAGGATATGAAGAGTTTTGTACAAAGGAATAACTGAAATATTAAAGATTTTGTTCATTGTTCACATGATAAGTAAACCAAGAATGTGCCAGTTAAAACAGAAAGAAAAAAGAAGTTAATACTAGAGAGGTCAAAAAGAGACAAATTAAGAGAGAAAAATAAAGCAGAAAGAGAATTTAATAATAGTGAGGTAAAAGTAAGAGAAGTTAAGGACTTACCAGTGAGGTATGACTTGGGTAGGATGGTTGCAAGAGCAAGAAGTAGAATTAGCAAGGTGGCTTTTGAGTTATTTTTTGAAGAGCGAGGTCGATTTAATAGAGCTCATGTGATTGGGAAGTTTGTTCCAAGTGTGAGAAATTGTGCACTTACAAATCTGCCTATTGATTTGTTTGGTTTGTAGGTGCCAGTAGGCATTGTTCTGAGCTGCGGAGGGGACGGATAGGTGTATAGAAGGATATGACAGTGGACAGGGAGGGCCAGTCCGAGGGTGGCAGTTTTGTAGTGATGTCATACTGGGGAAAGGGGTTGGAGCAGTTGCCTTTCCTGGGTAAAGAATCATGTTCATGGTGTGCCAACATTATTTAGGGTCTGTGTGGTGGGTAGATTGGGAATCTAAATAGAATTTTTTTCTTGTCCTGAATAATGTGTTTTTTGTGAGGTTTCTTAGTTCTTTGAATTTGAGGAGGAGAGAGGATGATTTAGACTTTAATAATTGTTTCCAAGTATTGTCTTTCAGTTTCATAATGCAAAGGGCATCTTTTGTGAGCCAGGGAGTGTGGTTAGTTTTTACTTTAATTTTTCTTACAGGTGCTAATGTGTTTAGTATGTTAAGGAAGGTATTGTTGAACTCAAGAACAGCTTTGTTTAGAGGAAGGTCATAGAGGTGGGACCAATTAATTAGAGAGAGTTGGTTGTTAAAGGTTTATAGATTAAAGCTGGTCAGGTTGTGGCACTCTATACAGGTGGGTTTTGGGGGTATGGGAGGGCAGCCTTCGAATGACTATAGGGAGGTGGTCACTTAATGAGTCAGGTAGTATGGTAGGGTTGTGGTAGAGATCAGGGTTGGATGTTAGCATCCAATCTAGAGTAGAGGAGGAGTTTTTCTTAGCACAGGTGGTAGTTGTGATGAGCTGACTGAAACCATAAAGGTTGATTCTAAGAGTGGGAGAATTTTGTGAGAGATGTATATGGTCTACTTTCATTCACTGAAAACACGTTTCACTGAATTTCAAATCACTCACACCAAATCGCTGAAAACTCAAATCACTGAAAACTCATTTCACCAAATAACATTTCACTGAATGTAAGTACTATTAGAGAAATAAAATATGCCCTTTCCCCCACTTTAGTGTAATCCAGGAGTTAGTATATATAGTTGGGGAAGTGGAGTGCACAGTGCCTCACATCATGGGGAGGGTGTGGGGGCATTGCCCCCACCTACGTTTTGTTTTATATTGTTAGCTTTCAATGAAATTAACTACTAATGATACTAACTCCAGGGTCACACTACAGTGGGGCAAAGGGCATATACGGGTTTACTATCATTATTTCGAATGGCAAAACATTAGCCATTCAAAATAATGCAAAGTTAAACTGAAACCAAACTTTTCGAATGTACACAATGTCACCCCAAATGATCGACACATTTGAGTCGACATTGTTGCTGAAAATGTCACACGATAGCCATATAGGAGCTGATGTAAATCAAACTCCTATATGACATATCACATTTTTGCAGGGGGCAAGCCACCCTGCACCCCCCACACTCTCTGCTACTAATATAGTCCAACTCCGAGATCACACTACAGGGGATATGGATAAATTTCCAATCCCCACTCTACCGTGATCTCCGTACATATAGTGAAACACACTTATGTGAATGCAGTACTGCCTTCACATAAGTGTGCTTGACTATCCAATACACTTTACATTTTGTGCATGACATTCTGATTTTTTGGCAGCATAACTCAACAAAACGTCATTCACACAAATGATGGTAAACCGCATATACATTTTATTTGCCCACATTACTTACATTCAGTGAAATGTGATTCGCTAAAATGAGTTTTCAGTGATTTGAGCTTTCAGCGACTGGGTGTGGGTCAACTGAAATTTAGTGAAATGAGTTTTCAGTGAATGAAAGTAGATCCATGTGTGTGTGTGTGTGTGTGTGTGTGTGTGTGTGTGTGTGTGTGTGTGTGTCATATATATATATATATATATATATATATATATATATATATATATATATATAGATATATAGATATATATATATATATATATATATATATATATATATGTTTTTTTTTTTTTTTTTTTGCATTTGTTGAACAGGGTAGCAGGCTAGTCTAACTGGATACATGTCCATTTTCAGTAGAGGCCCTGGGAGTAAAGCCCCAATACACACACACAATATAATAAAGAATGTTGCAACAGTACAAGCTTGACACAGCTGTTGTTAATAAAAGTACAATACTAATAGTGAGCATAATACAAACAGTAAAGGTAATGTACAAAAAGTTGTTTGCTATATACATATATACAAATAATTAAATTGCAATGTCCTGGTTTATATGGATCATTAAGGATAAGTCCGTAGTTAGGACAGTATAGTAAAAGGTGAAGAGTATTTATAAGTATAAATAAAAAAGAGAGAGTTAGGGTTAGTACAAGGGCATTACCAATGTGTACTAAGAAATAGTCTTAGTTTCTGTTTAAAAAGTGTTATTGAGGGCAGAGATAGGACTTCAGTGGGAAGTAGGTTCCAGTGCTTTCCGGGGGTCCAGGCACCTAGGCGGTGCGACACCCACCTGTGAGACAGCTGGATGTGGACACATGGCAGGATGACATTCTAACTGCAGTGACAAAGGACTGTGGACAATTCCCTGTCAAAATTGAGGGAACCCCTACACCCTAACCACAGGTGGCAGATACAAACCACCACAGTGATACACTGTGCACCCCCTTAGAAGCCACCATGTGAAAGTGTTACTGGAAAATCCTGCTGGGATAGCATGCCACGTGGGCATGAAAGTGGTACCATGGAACCCGTGTGCTATGGGCAAAGCCTTTATTAATTGCATATGCAATGTGATGTGTGTTGTGCTTGGTGCATACGAAACCCAGACAGCATCATAATTTGTAGAAATGTGCCACAGCACGGAGGAAATCCTGCACATTAGTGTAGTCACACTTATGTTGTAAGATGTGCTTTAGGCGACGCCCCCTTACTACAATAGCCTTCTTACGCTGTTACAGGCATCCCCGCAGAAGAGATTCACGTCGGGTATCCGTCAGGTTCTGCTCCTGCTGCAGAACACACAAAAGGTCAGCTAGCTGTACAGTAGGGCGACCCAGTAATACCTTCAGCCGACGATGCCACGCCCACCTGGTTGTTAGTACGGGAAGTCCATCTCAGAGACATCGGACACATTCCAGAACCGCAGAGGGTATGACGATGGCATTCGTGTCTGTACTGAACAGCGGGATGCATACTTGCGTGGTCGGCCTCGGACATAATGATGGTCTAGAAATACACCAATCGGCTGGGCACATTCTGGTAAGGAAGACACAATGTCCAGAAATGCAGGGACAACATCATCCAAAGGTAGGAATGCCAACGCTATCAGCTTGCGAATGGCAATGGAGAAAGCAGTGTCCGTGCCATAGAGGGCAACAAGGTGGTGATGTTGGATCTGTCGCCAGATGATCTGTGCAAAATGGAATAGGCATCCCTTCAGAATACTCCTAGGGAATGCCTTCCGCTGGCACAATTGCTGCCTTCTCAAAGTCAGTCATGATATACTGTGGTGACAAAGTGCATCCCTGGTCAGATGCCATACCCTCAGCACCTCCCACAAAGTGGTGTATGCAGACTCCGACTTCCGTGTCATGAGACAGTACACCAGGGTACGACCCTCATTGAGGTGGGGTGCCAATACAGCCATGTAATGTATATAGCTGGCGACAGATATCGCCCGTGTGGGAAAGGTGCCATCACCAAGAACAAAGTCGGACCTGCACAGGTCAGTCAGGTTCTGTGTTGTAGTAAGTACTACCAAGGACGCGGTACCATCCATATCCGACCTTCTACGAAGTATGAAGCTGCCACTACGGAGTGGATACTGGCTGGCATCAATATCTGCAAGGGTTGCTGGAGGTGTAGCCATGGATGCCCGTGCCTGCTGCCGTACCCTGGTGATGCTTCTATGAAGGGTCGCACGACAAGGCATCTCCTGCAGTACATTGTCATCTGCTGTGCCTAGCACACTCTGCATTACCAAGCTTGGCAATTCATTACCAGTTACTGCCCTCTGCCACAGTTCTGCTCGCAATGTAGCCACTTGTGCCATTGTTGCATCTGGGCCGTGCTGGTGTGGCAGTGATTTCAGCAATTCCTCACCCTCTTCCTGCCGAACAGTGATGGCACGTCCTCTGCATGCCTTCGCTCTCCGCCACAACATGCCCAGTACCGCTTTTGGTGGTGTCTCACGTTCCAAATGGTAGAGGTACCCTCCAACACCAGCATGGGTTTGCCACGTTGGCTGGGCACTGTGCTGTATCTGTTGCCAATCAGACCAGGGCTATACAGATACATACATTCCAGCATGGTTGCAGCACTTGTAGATGGTCTCTCAGAATCCATCACAGCCGGTGGAGCTTGGTATGGGATATACTACTGAACCTGGACACAGTCCCTTCCAGACAGTAGGCCACTCGGTTTACACCTCCTTGTCTTATACCGTGTAGTAACTCTGTCTGTCTCAATGGCCCTGTACAGCTTGCACTCCAACCGCCTCTGACTGTCTCTTCCCTATGGTTGCAATGTCTGCAGTTAACACATCCCTGGGGTTGCCGTGATGCTTGTACTCTGTTTAGAGTCCATGATGCCTGATTGAGCACAGGTTCTGTGTGTACTGTGCCAGCCCCTTTAACTCCCTGTTGTTGCTGCCAGCCAATCACGGTTTAGGGCTTGGTGTCTGCTTGAGTGGCAGATGTTACTTAGGAGGTACCTCTGTCTTGCACCCTTGTCTTCCTACATGGGGCTGGGTACTTGTCTATACTCCTGTAACAGGGACAACATGACGTGTTTAGCAGAAGCTGCATGTCTTACTCTACTGTGGAGTCGGAGATGGGTTACAGCTACTATATCCCCTGCTACTGGGTTAGTGTGTCATGCTTTACCAGGTTAGCATGTTCACACCTACAACTGCACTCAGGGGCTCTAGCAGGGTAGGTACTGTTTGTTGCAGGCATGCCTGTTATCTGGGTTTGTCCTATACTACAGACACCCTGCTGTGACATGCTTACTACTAGTACACAGACAGGTTATAGTGTGTGTGTTCTATTGACCCTGACACTGCTTTGTCTGTACCTTTAAGGGTTTACCTGACACATGACCTGCTTTTCTATGCAGCATTTCTCGGGTAAAGTGTGCTGTGCATTGCTCTACGTGCTGGGGACTTTACTTCCTGCTTCTCGGGACTGTTTGCTGTGTTTGCGTGGACAACTGGGGCTGTGAGGGTAAGTAATGGTTTTATGACTGCTTCTGCAACTGTTTTGGGTTTAGGACTGCTTCTGCAACTGTTTTGGGTGTATGAGTGCTTATGCAACTGTTTTGGTGTTATGACTGCTTCTGCAACTGTTTTGGGTTTAGGACTGCTTCTGCAACTGTTTTGGGTGTATGAGTGCTTATGCAACTGTTTTGGTGTTATGACTGCTTCTGCAACTGTTTTGGGTTTCGGACTGCTTCTGCAACTGTTTTGGGTGTATGGGTGCTTATGCAACTGTTTTGGAGCACTACCGTTGTGCTGTGTTTCGCGCCGATCCGCGTGTGTTTGCCGGCCGTGTACGCTGTGTGTTGACGGCCTGCGTGTTTGCCTTAGGGGCCGTCTGCTTTTGTCTGTTTTCACACCGCCGCATCTTTCCGCCGCGTTACTACGTTTCGGCAGCACCGCTCTACGGTTTAGCGGTGCTGCGGCCTTCTGGTTTTGGCGATGTAGCTCGCGGGCATTTGTCTCGCGATCTACACGCCGGAACCCGCTTTCCGGCTGTATTGGAGAACAGAGAGTCTCCTGCTAAGTTGTTTGAGCTGCTAGTACTAATAAGTAGTTTATTAGAGGAGCGTAGATTCTTAAGATTGTTGTAAGGGGTAATGAGAGTTGGGAGTATTGGAGTATTGGTGGGGTGAAACAGGTGGGCAATAGCAAGCTGGTGAAATAGAAGCTGATTTTGAAACTCTAGCCATCCTAGATGTTTTATATTAAGACAATGATGAGTTCTAAAAGGATAGCCAGTGGCAAATCTAGCAATATTATTATAGGAAATTGCCAGTTTGTTGAGGTTGTTCTTTGAAAGATTAGTGTATACAGGTGAAGCATAGAGCAGAGTGGAGATTAAATGAGTTCTGGCTATAGCAGCCCTGGCTAATGCTGTAAGAAAGGGTTTGATTCTATAGAGGGACCCCAATTTCTTGTTGACTGTTTTTATTGTGCTGTTAATATGAGTATTGAAGCTAAGGTTGCTATCTATAGTTATTCCTAAGAGTTTGGTGGTTGGGTCAGGAGATATGAGAGTGCCGTTATTAGATATGAGTGTGATATTTCCTGGGGTTGACTTTTGGGTTGGAGTAAAAAGTAAAAGTTTAATTTTTGGGGGGTTCAGAAGGAGGCAGC
Organism: Protopterus annectens; assembly: GCF_019279795.1. NCBI lineage: Eukaryota > Metazoa > Chordata > Ceratodontiformes > Protopteridae > Protopterus > Protopterus annectens. Next base: position 358,837,985 of record NC_056743.1, on the reverse strand, counting down.
GGTTTAAAAACTATTGTTCTACTGTATTAAATGCTTTTTGGGTAAGGGACTGTAGTTCAGAAGGAGAAGTGGCTGAACAAATTATAGTGGAGTCATCTGCATATTGAATACAGGTGGCTTGAGGAATTGCTGAGTGAAGGTCATTGATAAAATGGAAAATAGGAGTGGGCCTAATATGTAGCCCTGAGAAACACCAAGGGAAATGAGGAGGTGTGTAGATATTGCTGCCTGCTGTCTATTGTCTAAGTATGACTTGAACCAATTTAAGGCTAGAGGTTCAGGTGAAAGGGATTTCAGTATATTTAAAAGGAGCTGGTGATTAACCATATCGAAAGCTTTGGATAAATCTATAAAGACTGCAGAGGAAAGAATATTGTTGTTACGGTTTTTGTTAATGCAGTTTGTAAAGGCAAGCAAGGCAGTGGTAGTACTGTGGAATGGTCTAAATCCATGTTGACAGTTGGCGAGTAAGTTATTTTGGATAAGATGGTTAAGTAGTTGCTTATGGACGCATTGTTCCATTATTTTTGCCAGTGGGGAGAGTAAAGCTATTGGACGATAGTTTGAAAAGTCATTGGAGTTCCCACCTTTATGTAGGGGGATGATGTGAGATTTCCCAGATAGATGGGATAGTTCCTTAGTTCCCACCTTTATGTAGGGGGATGATGTGAGATTTCCCAGATAGATGGGATAGTTCCTTAGTTCCCCCCTTTATGTAGGGGATGATGTGAGATTTCCCAGGTAGATGGGATAGTTCCTTAGTTCCCACCTTTATGTAGGGGGATGATGTGAGATTTCCCAGGTAGATGGGATAGTTCCTTAGTTCCCACCTTTATGTAGGGGGATGATGTGAGATTTCCCAGGTAGATGGGATAGTTCCTTAGTTCCCACCTTTATGTAGGGGATGATGTGAGATTTCCCAGGTAGATGGGATAGTTCCTTAGTTCCCACCTCTATGTCGGGGGATGATGTGAGATTTTCCAGGTAGGTGGGATAGTTCCTTAGTTCCCACCTTTATGTAGGGGATGATGTGAGATTTCCCAGATAGATGGGATAGTTCCTTAGTTCCCACCTTTATGTAGGGGGATGATGTGAGATTTCCCAGATAGATGGGATAGTTCCTTAGTTCCCACCTTTATGTAGGGGGATGATGTGAGATTTCCCAGATAGATGGGATAGTTCCTTAGTTCCCACCTTTATGTAGGGGGATGATGTGAGATTTCCCAGATAGATGGGATAGTTCCTTAGTTCCCACCTTTATGTAGGGGATGATGTGAGATTTCCCAGATAGATGGGATAGTTCCTTAGTTCCCACCTTTATGTAGGGGATGATGTGAGATTTCCCAGATAGATGGGATAGTTCCTTAGTTCCCACCTTTATGTAGGGGATGATGTGAGATTTCCCAGATAGATGGGATAGTTCCTTAGTTCCCACCTTTATGTAGGGGATGATGTGAGATTTCCCAGATAGATGGGATAGTTCCTTAGTTCCCACCTTTATGTAGGGGATGATGTGAGATTTCCCAGATAGATGGGATAGTTCCTTAGTTCCCACCTTTATGTAGGGGATGATGTGAGATTTCCCAGATAGATGGGATAGTTCCTTAGTTCCCACCTTTATGTCGGGGGATGATGTGAGATTTCCCAGATAGATGGGATAGTTCCTTAGTTCCCACCTTTATGTAGGGGATGATGTGAGATTTCCCAGATAGATGGGATAGTTCCTTAGTTCCCACCTTTATGTAGGGGATGATGTGAGATTTCCCAGATAGATGGGATAGTTCCTTAGTTCCCACCTTTATGTAGGGGATGATGTGAGATTTCCCAGATAGATGGGATAGTTCCTTAGTTCCCACCTTTATGTAGGGGATGATGTGAGATTTCCCAGATAGATGGGATAGTTCCTTAGTTCCCACCTTTATGTCGGGGGATGATGTGAGATTTCCCAGATAGATGGGATAGTTCCTTAGTTCCCACCTTTATGTAGGGGGATGATGTGAGATTTCCCAGATAGATGGGATAGTTCCTTAGTTCCCACCTTTATGTAGGGGGATGATGTGAGATTTCCCAGATAGATGGGATAGTTCCTTAGTTCCCACCTTTATGTAGGGGATGATGTGAGATTTCCCAGATAGATGGGATAGTTCCTTAGTTCCCACCTTTATGTAGGGGATGATGTGAGATTTCCCAGATAGATGGGATAGTTCCTTAGTTCCCACCTTTATGTAGGGGATGATGTGAGATTTCCCAGACAGATGGGATAGTTCCTTAGTTCCCACCTTTATGTAGGGGATGATGTGAGATTTCCCAGATAGATGGGATAGTTCCTTAGTTCCCACCTTTATGTAGGGGGATGATGTGAGATTTCCCAGATAGATGGGATAGTTCCTTAGTTCCCACCTTTATGTCGGGGATGATGTGAGATTTCCCAGATAGATGGGATAGTTCCTTAGTTCCCACCTTTATGTAGGGGGGTGATGTGAGATTTCCCAGATGGATGGGATAGTTCCTTAGTTCCCACCTTTATGTAGGGGATGATGTGAGATTTCCCAGGTAGATGGGATAGTTCCTTAGTTCCCACCTTTATGTAGGGGGATGATGTGAGATTTCCCAGATAGATGGGATAGTTCCTTAGTTCCCACCTTTATGTAGGGGATGATGTGAGATTTCCCAGATAGATGGGATAGTTCCTTAGTTCCCACCTTTATGTAGGGGGATGATGTGAGATTTCCCAGATAGATGGGATAGTTCCTTAGTTCCCACCTTTATGTAGGGGATGATGTGAGATTTCCCAGATAGATGGGATAGTTCCTTAGTTCCCACCTTTATGTAGGGGGATGATGTGAGATTTCCCAGATAGATGGGATAGTTCCTTAGTTCCCACCTTTATGTAGGGGATGATGTGAGATTTCCCAGGTAGATGGGATAGTTCCTTAGTTCCCACCTTTATGTAGGGGATGATGTGAGAGATTTCCCAGATAGATGGGATAGTTCCTTAGTTCCCACCTTTATGTAGGGGATGATGTGAGATTTCCCAGATAGATGGGATAGTTCCTTAGTTCCCACCTTTATGTAGGGGGATGATGTGAGATTTCCCAGGTAGATGGGATAGTTCCTTAGTTCCCACCTTTATGTAGGGGGATGATGTGAGATTTCCCAGATAGATGGGATAGTTCCTTAGTTCCCACCTTTATGTAGGGGGATGATGTGAGATTTCCCAGATAGATGGGATAGTTCCTTAGTTCCCACCTTTATGTAGGGGATGATGTGAGATTTCCCAGATAGATGGGATAGTTCCTTAGTTCCCACCTTTATGTAGGGGATGATGTGAGATTTCCCAGATAGATGGGATAGTTCCTTAGTTCCCACCTTTATGTAGGGGATGATGTGAGATTTCCCAGATAGATGGGATAGTTCCTTAGTTCCCACCTTTATGTAGGGGGATGATGTGAGATTTCCCAGATAGATGGGATAGTTCCTTAGTTCCCACCTTTATGTAGGGGATGATGTGAGATTTCCCAGATAGATGGGATAGTTCCTTAGTTCCCACCTTTATGTAGGGGATGATGTGAGATGTCGCAGATAGATGGGATAGTTCCTTAGTGCCCACCTTTATGTCGGGGATGATGTGAGATTTCCCAGATAGATGGGATAGTTCCTTAGTTCCCACCTTTATGTAGGGGGATGATGTGAGATTTCCCAGATAGATGGGATAGTTCCGTAGTTCCCACCTTTAAGTAGGGGATGATGTGAGATTTCCCAGATAGATGGGATAGTTCCTTAGTTCCCACCTTTATGTAGGGGATGATGTGAGATTTCCCAGATAGATGGGATAGTTCCTTAGTTCCCACCTTTATGTAGGGGATGATGTGAGATTTCACAGATAGATGGGATAGTTCCTTAGTTCCCACCTTTATGTAGGGGATGATGTGAGATTTCCCAGATAGATGGAATAGTTCCTTAGTTACCACCTTTATGTAGGGGATGATGTGAGATTTCCCAGATAGATGGGATAGTTCCTTAGTTCCCACCTTTATGTAGGGGGATGATGTGAGATTTCCCAGATAGATGGGATAGTTCCTTAGTTCCCACCTCTATGTAGGGGATGATGTGAGATTTCCCAGGTAGATGGGATAGTTCCTTAGTTCCCACCTTTATGTAGGGGATGATGTGAGATTTCCCAGATAGATGGGATAGTTCCTTAGTTCCCACCTTTATGTAGGGGGATGATGTGAGATTTCCCAGATAGATGGGATAGTTCCTTAGTTCCCACCTTTATGTAGGGGATTATGTGAGATTTCCCAGATAGATGGGATAGTTCCTTAGTTCCCACCTTTATGTAGGGGATGATGTGAGATTTCCCAGATAGATGGGATAGTTCCTTAGTTCCCACCTTTATGTAGGGGATGATGTGAGATTTCCCAGATAGATGGGATAGTTCCTTAGTTCCCACCTTTATGTAGGGGATGATGTGAGATTTCCCAGATAGATGGGATAGTTCCTTAGTTCCCACCTTTATGTAGGGGATGATGTGAGATTTCCCAGGTAGATGGGATAGTTCCTTAGTTCCCACCTTTATGTAGGGGGATGATGTGAGATTTCCCAGATAGATGGGATAGTTCCTTAGTTCCCACCTTTATTTAGGGGGATGATGTGAGATTTCCCAGATAGATGGGATAGTTCCTTAGTTCCCCCCTTTATGTAGGGGATGATGTGAGATTTCCCAGATAGATGGGATAGTTCCTTAGTTCCCACCTTTATGTAGGGGGATGATGTGAGATTTCCCAGATAGATGGGATAGTTCCTTAGTTCCCCCCTTTATGTAGGGGGATGATGTGAGATTTCCCAGATAGATGGGATAGTTCCTTAGTTCCCACCTTTATTTAGGGGGATGATGTGAGATTTCCCAGGTAGGTGGGATAGTTCCTTAGTTCCCACCTTTATGGCAGGGGATGATGTGAGATTTCCCAGATAGATGGGATAGTTCCTTAGTTCCCACCTTTATGTCGGGGGATGATGTGAGATTTCCCAGATAGATGGGATAGTTCCTTAGTTCCCACCTTTATTTAGGGGATGATGTGAGATTTCCCAGGTAGATGGGATAGTTCCTTAGTTCCCACCTTTATGTAGGGGATGATGTGAGATTTCCCAGATAGATGGGATAGTTCCTTAGTTCCCACCTTTATGTAGGGGATGATGTGAGATTTCCCAGATAGATGGGATAGTTCCTTAGTTCCCACCTTTATGTAGGGGGATGATGTGAGATTTCCCAGATAGATGGGATAGTTCCTTAGTTCCCCCCTTTATGTAGGGGGATGATGTGAGATTTCCCAGATAGATGGGATAGTTCCTTAGTTCCCACCTCTATGTAGGGGATGATGTGAGATTTCCCAGATAGATGGGATAGTTCCTTAGTTCCCCCTTTTATGTAGGGGATGATGTGAGATTTCCCAGATAGATGGGATAGTTCCTTAGTTCCCCCCTTTATGTAGGGGATGATGTGAGATTTCCCAGATAGATGGGATAGTTCCTTAGTTCCCCCCTTTATGTAGGGGATGATGTGAGATTTCCCAGATAGATGGGATAGTTCCTTAGTTCCCACCTTTATGTAGGGGGATGATGTGAGATTTCCCAGATAGATGGGATAGTTCCTTAGTTCCCACCTTTATGTAGGGGATGATGTGAGATTTCCCAGATAGATGGGATAGTTCCTTAGTTCCCCCCTTTATGTAGGGGATGATGTGAGATTTCCCAGGTAGATGGGATAGTTCCTTAGTTCCCACCTTTATGTAGGGGGATGATGTGAGATTTCCCAGATAGATGGGATAGTTCCTTAGTTCCCACCTTTATGTCGGGGGATGATGTGAGATTTTCCAGGTAGGTGGGATAGTTCCTTAGTTCCCACCTTTATGTAGGGGATGATGTGAGATTTCCCAGGTAGATGGGATAGTTCCTTAGTTCCCCCCTTTATGTAGGGGGATGATGTGTGAGATTTCCCAGATAGATGGGATAGTTCCTTAGTTCCCACCTTTATGTCGGGGATGATGTGAGATTTCCCAGATAGATGGGATAGTTCCTTAGTTCCCACCTCTATGTAGGGGATGATGTGAGATTTCCCAGGTAGATAGGATAGTTCCTTAGTTCCCCCCTTTATGTAGGGGGATGATGTGAGATTTCCCAGATAGATGGGATAGTTCCTTAGTTCCCCCCTTTATGTAGGGGGATGATGTGCGAGATTTCCCAGATAGATGGGATAGTTCCTTAGTTCCCACCTCTATGTAGGGGATGATGTGAGATTTCCCAGGTAGATGGGATAGTTCCTTAGTTCCCACCTTTATGTAGGGGATGATGTGAGATTTCCCAGATAGATGGGATAGTTCCTTAGTTCCCACCTTTATGGCAGGGGATGATGTGAGATTTCCCAGATAGATGGGATAGTTCCTTAGTTCCCACCTTTATGTAGGGGATGATGTGAGATTTCCCAGGTAGCTGGGATAGTTCCTTAGTTCCCACCTTTATGGCAGGGGATGATGTGAGATTTCCCAGATAGATGGGATAGTTCCTTAGTTCCCACCTTTATGTAGGGGATGATGTGAGATTTCCCAGGTAGATGGGATAGTTCCTTAGTTCCCACCTTTATGTAGGGGATGATGTGAGATTTCCCAGATAGATGGGATAGTTCCTTAGTTCCCACCTTTATGTAGGGGATGATGTGAGATTTCCCAGATAGATGGGATAGTTCCTTAGTTCCCACCTTTATGTAGGGGGATGATGTGAGATTTCCCAGGTAGATGGGATAGTTCCTTAGTTCCCACCTTTATGTAGGGGATGATGTGAGAGATTTCCCAGATAGATGGGATAGTTCCTTAGTTCCCACCTTTATGTAGGGGATGATGTGAGATTTCCCAGATAGATGGGATAGTTCCTTAGTTCCCCCCTTTATGTAGGGGATGATGTGCGAGATTTCCCAGATAGATGGGATAGTTCCTTAGTTCCCACCTTTATGTAGGGGGATGATGTGAGATTTCCCAGATAGATGGGATAGTTCCTTAGTTCCCACCTTTATGTAGGGGGATGATGTGAGATTTCCCAGATAGATGGGATAGTTCCTTAGTTCCCACCTTTATGTAGGGGATGATGTGCGAGATTTCCCAGATAGATGGGATAGTTCCTTAGTTCCCACCTTTATGTAGGGGATGATGTGAGAGATTTTCCAGATAGACGGGATAGTTCCTTAGTTCCCCCCTTTATGTAGGGGATGATGTGAGATTTCCTAGATAGATGGGATAGTTCCTTAGTTCCCCCCTTTATGTAGGGGATGATGTGAGATTTCCCAGATAGATGGGATAGTTCCTTAGTTCCCCCCTTTATGTAGGGGATGATGTGAGATTTCCCAGATAGATGGGATAGTTCCTTAGTTCCCACCTTTATGTCGGGGGATGATGTGAGATTTCCCAGATAGATGGGATAGTTCCTTAGTTCCCACCTTTATGTAGGGGATGATGTGAGATTTCCCAGATAGATGGGATAGTTCCTTAGTTCCCACCTTTATGTAGGGGATGATGTGAGATTTCCCAGATAGATGGGATAGTTCCTTAGTTCCCACCTTTATGTAGGGGATGATGTGAGATTTCCCAGATAGATGGGATAGTTCCTTAGTTCCCACCTTTATGTAGGGGATGATGTGAGATTTCCCAGATAGATGGGATAGTTCCTTAGTTCCCACCTTTATGTAGGGGATGATGTGAGATTTCCCAGATAGATGGGATAGTTCCTTAGTTCCCACCTTTATGTAGGGGGATGATGTGAGATTTCCCAGATAGATGGGATAGTTCCTTAGTTCCCACCTTTATGTAGGGGATGATGTGAGATTTCCCAGATAGATGGGATAGTTCCTTAGTTCCCACCTTTATGTAGGGGGATGATGTGAGATTTCCCAGATAGATGGGATAGTTCCTTAGTTCCCACCTTTATGTAGGGGATGATGTGAGATTTCCCAGATAGATGGGATAGTTCCTTAGTTCCCACCTTTATGTCAGGGGATGATGTGAGATTTCCCAGATAGATGGGATAGTTCCTTAGTTCCCACCTTTATGTAGGGGATGATGTGAGATTTCCCAGATAGATGGGATAGTTCCTTAGTTCCCCCCTTTATGTAAGGGGATGATGTGAGTGATTTCCCAGGTAGATGGGATAGTTCCTTAGTTCCCACCTTTATGTAGGGGATTATGTGAGATTGCCCAGATAGATGGGATAGTTCCTTAGTTCCCACCTTTATGTCGGGGGATGATGTGAGATTTCCCAGATAGATGGGATAGTTCCTTCGTTCCCACCTTTATGTAGGGGATGATGTGAGATTTCCCAGATAGATGGGATAGTTCCTTCGTTCCCACCTCTATGTAGGGGATGATGTGAGAGATTACCCAGATAGACGGGATAGTTCCTTAGTTCCCACCTTTATGTAGGGGATGATGTGAGATTTCCCAGATAGATGGGATAGTTCCTTAGTTCCCACCTTTATGTAGGGGGATGATGTGAGATTTCCCAGATAGATGGGATAGTTCCTTAGTTCCCACCTTTATGTAGGGGATGATGTGAGATTTCCCAGATAGATGGGATAGTTCCTTAGTTCCCACCTTTATGTAGGGGATGATGTGAGATTTCCCAGATAGATGGGATAGTTCCTTAGTTCCCACCTTTATGTAGGGGATGATGTGAGATTTCCCAGATAGATGGGATAGTTCCTTAGTTCCCACCTTTATGTAGGGGATGATGTGAGATTTCCCAGATAGAAGGGATAGTTCCTTAGTTCCCACCTTTATGTAGGGGATGATGTGAGATTTCCCAGATAGATGGGATAGTTCCTTAGTTCCCACCTTTATGTAGGGGATGATGTGAGATTTCCCAGATAGATGGGATAGTTCCTTAGTTCCCACCTTTATGTAGGGGATGATGTGAGATTTCCCAGATAGATGGGATAGTTCCTTAGTTCCCACCTTTATGTAGGGGATGATGTGAGATTTCCCATTCCCACCTTATGTAGGGGATGATGTGAGATTTCCCGGATAGATGGGATAGTTCCTTAGTTCCCCCCTTTATGTAGGGGATGATGTGAGATTTCCCAGATAGATGGGATAGTTCCTTAGTTCCCCCCTTTATGTAGGGGGATGATGTGCGAGATTTCCCAGGTAGATGGGATAGTTCCTTAGTTCCCACCTCTATGTTGGGGGATGATGTGAGATTTTCCAGGTAGGTGGGATAGTTCCTTAGTTCCCACCTTTATGTAGGGGATGATGTGAGATTTCCCAGATAGATGGGATAGTTCCTTAGTTCCCCCCTTCATGTAGGGTATGATGTGAGATTTCCCAGATAGATGGGATAGTTCCTTAGTTCCCCCCTTTATGTAGGGGGATGATGTGCGAGATTTCCCAGATAGATGGAATAGTTCCTTAGTTCCCACCTCTATGTGGGGGATGATGTGAGACTTCCCAGGTAGATGGGATAGTCCCTTAGTTCCCCCCTTTATGTAGGGGATGATGTGAGATTTCCCAGGTAGATGGGATAGTTCCTTAGTTCCCACCTTTATGTAGGGGATGATGTGAGATTTCCCAGATAGATGGGATAGTTCCTTAGTTCCCACCTTTATGTAGGGGATGATGTACGAGATTTCCCAGATAGATGGGATAGTTCCTTAGTTCCCACCTCTATGTAGGGGATGATGTGAGATTTCCCAAGTAGATGGGATAGTTCCTTAGTTCCCCCCTTTATGTAGGAGTATGATGTGAGATTTCCCAGATAGATGGGATAGTTCCTTAGTTCCCACCTTTATGTAGGGGATGATGTGAGATTTCCCAGATAGATGGGATAGTTCCTTAGTTCCCACCTTTATGTAGGGGGATGATGTGAGATTTCCCAGATAGATGGGATAGTTCCTTAGTTCCCACCTTTATGTAGGGGATGATGTGAGATTTCCCAGATAGATGGGATAGTTCCTTAGTTCCCACCTTTATGTCGGGGGATGATGTGAGATTTCCCAGATAGATGGGATAGTTCCTTAGTTCCCACCTTTATGTAGGGGATGATGTGAGATTTCCCAGGTAGATGGGATAGTTCCTTAGTTCCCACCTTTATGTAGGGGATGATGTGAGAGATTTCCCAGATAGATGGGATAGTTCCTTAGTTCCCACCTTTATGTAGGGGGAATGATGTGAGATTTCCCAGGTAGATGGGATAGTTCCTTAGTTCCCACCTTTATGTAGGGGATGATGTGAGATTTCCCAGGTAGATGGGATAGTTCCTTAGTTCCCACCTTTATGTAGGGGGATGATGTGAGATTTCCCAGATAGATGGGATAGTTCCTTAGTTCCCCCCTTTATGTAGGGGATGATGTGAGATTTCCCAGGTAGATGGGATAGTTCCTTAGTTCCCACCTTTATGTAGGGGATGATGTGAGATTTCCCAGATAGGTGGGATAGTTCCTTAGTTCCCACCTTTATGTAGGGGATGATGTGAGATTTCCCAGATAGATGGGATAGTTCCTTAGTTCCCACCTTTATGTAGGGGATGATGTGAGATTTCCCAGATAGATGGGATAGTTCCTTAGTTCCCACCTTTATGTAGGGGATGATGTGAGATTTCCCAGATAGATGGGATAGTTCCTTAGTTCCCACCTTTTTGTAGGGGATGATGTGAGATTTCCCAGATACATGCGATAGTTTCTTAGTTCCCAACTTTATGTATGGGATGATGTGAGATTTCCCAGCTAGATGGGACAGTTCCTTAGTTCCCACCTTCATGTCGCGGGATGCCGCGAGATTTCCCAGATAGATGGGATAGTTCCTTAGTTCCCACCTTTATGTAGGGGATGATGTGAGATTTCCCAGATAGATGGGATAGTTCCTTAGTTCCCACCTTTATGTCGGGGGATGATGTGAGATTTCCCAGATAGATGGGATAGTTCCTTAGTTCCCACCTTTATGTAGGGGATGATGTGAGATTTCCCAGATAGATGGGATAGTTCCTTAGTTCCCACCTTTATGTAGGGGATGATGTGAGATTTCCCAGATAGATGGGATAGTTCCTTAGTTCCCACCTTTATGTAGGGGATGATGTGAGATTTCCCAGATAGATGGGATAGTTCCTTAGTTCCCACCTTTATGTAGGGGATGATGTGAGATTTCCCAGATAGATGGAATAGTTCCTTAGTTCCCACCTCTATGTAGGGGATGATGTGAGATTTCCCAGGTAGCTGGGATAGTTCCTTAGTTCCCACCTTTATGTAGGGGATGATGTGAGATTTCCCAGATAGATGGGATAGTTCCTTAGTTCCCCCCTTCATGTAGGGGGATGATGTGAGATTTCCCAGATAGATGGGATAGTTCCTTAGTTCCCCCCTTTATGTAGGGGATGATGTGAGATTTTCCAGGTAGGTGGGATAGTTCCTTAGTTCCCACCTTTATGTAGGGGATGATGTGAGATTTCCCAGATAGATGGGATAGTTCCTTAGTTCCCCCATTTATGTAGGGGATGATGTGAGATTTCCCAGATAGATGGAATAGTTCCTTAGTTCCCACCTCTATGTAGGGGATGATGTGAGATTTCCCAGGTAGATGGGATAGTCCCTTAGTTCCCCCCTTTATGTAGGGGATGATGTGAGATTTCCCAGATAGATGGGATAGTTCCTTAGTTCCCCCCTTTATGTAGGGGATGATGTGAGATTTCCCAGATAGATGGGATAGTTCCTTAGTTCCCCCCTTTATGTAGGGGATGATGTGAGATTTCCCAGGTAGATGGGATAGTTCCTTAGTTCCCACCTTTATGTAGGGGATGATGTGAGATTTCCCAGATAGATGGGATAGTTCCTTAGTTCCCACCTTTATGTAGGGGATGATGTGAGATTTCCCAGATAGATGGGATAGTTCCTTAGTTCCCACCTTTATGTCAGGGGATGATGTGAGATTTCCCAGATAGATGGGATAGTTCCTTAGTTCCCACCTCTATGTAGGGGATGATGTGAGATTTCCCAGGTAGATGGGATAGTTCCTTAGTTCCCACCTTTATGTAGGGGGATGATGTGAGATTTCCCAGATAGATGGGATAGTTCCTTAGTTCCCACCTTTATGTAGGGGATGATGTGAGATTTCCCAGATAGATGGGATAGTTCCTTAGTTCCCACCTTTATGTAGGGGGATGATGTGAGATTTCCCAGATAGATGGGATAGTTCCTTAGTTCCCACCTTTATGTAGGGGATGATGTGAGATTTCCCAGATAGATGGGATAGTTCCTTAGTTCCCACCTTTATGTAGGGGGATGATGTGAGATTTCCCAGATAGATGGGATAGTTCCTTAGTTCCCACCTTTATGTAGGGGGATGATGTGAGATTTCCCAGAAAGATGGGATAGTTCCTTAGTTACCACCTTTATGTAGCGGGGTGATGTGAGATTTCCCAGATAGATGGGATAGTTCCTTAGTTCCCACCTTTATGTAGGGGGATGATGTGAGATTTCCCAGGTAGCTGGGATAGTTCCTTAGTTCCCACCTTTATGGCAGGGGATGATGTGAGATTTCCCAGATAGATGGGATAGTTCCTTAGTTCCCACCTTTATGTCGGGGGATGATGTGAGATTTCCCAGATAGATGGGATAGTTCCTTAGTTCCCACCTTTATGTAGGGGGATGATGTGAGATTTCCCAGATAGATGGGATAGTTCCTTAGTTCCCACCTTTATGTCGGGGGATGATGTGAGATTTCCCAGATAGATGGGATAGTACCTTAGTTCCCACCTTTATTTAGGGGGATGATGTGAGATTTCCCAGATAGATGGGATAGTTCCTTAGTTCCCACCTTTATGTAGGGGAAGATGTGAGATTTACCAGATAGATGGGATAGTTCCTTAGTTCCCACCTTTATGTAGGGAATGATGTGAGATTTCCCAGATAGATGGGATAGTTCCTTAGTTCCCACCTTTATGTAGGAGGATGATGTGAGATTTCCCAGATAGATGGGATAGTTCCTTAGTTCCCACCTTTATGTAGGGGAATGATGTGAGATTTCCCAGATAGATGGGATAGTTCCTTAGTTACCACCTTTATGTAGGGGGATGATGTGAGATTTCCCAGATAGATGGGATAGTTCCTTAGTTCCCCCCTTTATGTAGGGGATGATGTGAGATTTCCCAGATAGATGGGATAGTTCCTTAGTTCCCACCTTTATCTAGGGGGATGATGTGAGATTTCCCAGGTAGATGGGATCGTTCCTTAGTTCCCCCCTTTATGTAGGGGCTGATGTGAGATTTCCCAGATAGATGGGATAGTTCCTTAGTTCCCACCTTTATGTAGGGGATGATGTGAGATTTCCCAGATAGATGGGATAGTTCCTTAGTTCCCCCTTTATGTAGGGGATGATGTGAGATTTCCCAGATAGATGTGATAGTTCCTTAGTTCCCACCTTTATGTAGGGGATGATGTGAGATTTCCCAGATAGATGGGATAGTTCCTTAGTTCCCACCTTTATGTAGGGGATGATGTGAGATTTCCCAGATAGATGGGATAGTTCCTTAGTTCCCACCTTTATGTAGGGGATGATGTGAGATTTCCCAGATAGATGGGATAGTTCCTTAGTTCCCACCTTTATGTAGGGGATGATGTGAGATTTCCCAGATAGATGGGATAGTTCCTATGTTCCCACCTTTATGTAGGGGATGATGTGAGATTTCCCAGATAGATGGGATAGTTCCTTAGTTCCCACCTTTATGTAGGGGATGATGTGAGATTTCCCAGATAGATGGGATAGTTCCTTAGTTCCCATCTTTATGTAGGGGATGATGTGAGATTTCCCAGATAGATGGGATAGTTCCTTAGTTCCCACCTTTATGTAGGGGATGATGTGAGATTTCCCAGATAGATGGGATAGTTCCTTAGTTCCCACCTTTATGTAGGGGATGATGTGAGATTTCCCAGATAGATGGGATAGTTCCTTAGTTCCCACCTTTATGTAGGGGATGATGTGAGATTTCCCAGATAGATGGGATAGTTCCTTAGTTCCCACCTTTATGTAGGGGATGATGTGAGATTTCCCAGATAGATGGGATAGTTCCTTAGTTCCCACCTTTATGTAGGGGATGATGTGAGATTTCCCAGATAGATGTGATAGTTCCTTAGTTCCCACCTTTATGTAGTAGGATGATGTGAGATTTCCCAGATAGATGGGATAGTTCTTTAGTTCCCACCTGTATGTAGGGGATGATGTGAGATTTCCCAGATAGATGGGATAGTTCCTTAGTTCCCACCTTTATTTAGGGGATGATGTGAGATTTCCCAGGTAGATGGGATAGTTCCTTAGTTCCCACCTTTATGTAGGGGATGATGTGAGATTTCCCAGGTAGATGGGATAGTTCCTTAGTTCCCACCTTTATGTAGGGGATGATGTGAGATTTCCCAGATAGATGGGATAGTTCCTTAGTTCCCACCTTTATGTAGGGGATGATGTGAGATTTCCCAGATAGATGGGATAGTTCCTTAGTTCCCACCTTTATGTCGGGGGATGATGTGAGATTTCCCAGATAGATGGGATAGTTCCTTAGTTCCCACCTTTATGTAGGGGATGATGTGAGATTTTCCAGATAGACGGGATAGTTCCTTAGTTCCCCCCTTTATGTAGGGGATGATGTGAGAGATTTTCCAGATAGACGGGATAGTTCCTTAGTTCCCCCCTTTATGTAGGGGATGATGTGAGATTTCCTAGATAGATGGGATAGTTCCTTAGTTCCCCCCTTTATGTAGGGAGATGATGTGAGAGATTTCCCAGATAGATGGGATAGTTCCTTAGTTCCCCCCTTTATGTAGGGGGATGATGTGAGATTTCCCAGATAGATGGGATAGTTCCTTAGTTCCCACCTTTATGTAGGGGGATGATGTGAGATTTCCCAGATAGATGGGATAGTTCCTTAGTTCCCACCTTTATGTAGGGGATGATGTGAGATTTCCCAGATAGATGGGATAGTTCCTTAGTTCCCACCTTTATGTAGGGGATGATGTGAGATTTCCCAGATAGATGGGATAGTTCCTTAGTTCCCATCTTTATGTAGGGGATGATGTGAGAGATTTCCCAGGTAGATGGGATAGTTCCTTAGTTCCCACCTTTATGTTGGGGGATGATGTGAGATTTCCCAGATAGATGGGATAGTTCCTTAGTTCCCCCTTTTATGTAGGGGATGATGTGAGATTTCCCAGATAGATGGGATAGTTCCTTAGTTCCCCCCTTTATGTAGGGGATGATGTGAGATTTCCCAGGTAGATGGGATAGTTCCTTAGTTCCCACCTTTATGTAGGGGGATGATGTGAGATTTCCCAGGTAGATGGGATAGTTCCTTAGTTCCCACCTTTATGTAGGGGATGATGTGAGATTTCCCAGATAGATGGGATAGTTCCTTAGTTCCCACCTTTATGTAGGGGGATGATGTGAGATTTCCCAGATAGATGGGATAGTTCCTTAGTTCCCACCTTTATGTAGGGGGATGATGTGAGATTTCCCAGATAGATGGGATAGTTCCTTAGTTCCCACCTTTATGTAGGGGATGATGTGAGATTTCCCAGATAGATGGGATAGTTCCTTAGTTCCCACCTTTATGTAGGGGATGATGTGAGATTTCCCAGGTAGATGGGATAGTTCCTTAGTTCCCACCTTTATGTAGGGGATGATGTGAGATTTCCCAGATAGATGGGATAGTTCCTTAGTTCCCCCCTTTATGTAGGGGATGATGTGAGATTTCCCAGATAGATGGGATAGTTCCTTAGTTCCCACCTTTATGTAGGGGATGATGTGAGATTTCCCAGGTAGATGGGATAGTTCCTTAGTTCCCACCTTTATGTAGGGGATGATGTGAGATTTCCCAGATAGATGGGATAGTTCCTTAGTTCCCACCTTTATGTAGGGGGATGATGTGAGATTTCCCAGGTAGATGGGATAGTTCCTTAGTTCCCACCTTTATGTAGGGGGATGATGTGAGATTTCCCAGATAGATGGGATAGTTCCTTAGTTCCCACCTTTATGTAGGGGATGATGTGAGATTTCCCAGATAGATGGGATAGTTCCTTAGTTCCCACCTTTATGTAGGGGATGATGTGAGATTTCCCAGATAGATGGGATAGTTCCTTAGTTCCCACCTTTATGTAGGGGATGATGTGAGATTTCCCAGGTAGATGGGATAGTTCCTTAGTTCCCACCTTTATGTAGGGGGATGATGTGAGATTTCCCAGATAGATGGGATAGTTCCTTAGTTCCCACCTTTATGTAGGGGGATGATGTGAGATTTCCCAGATAGATGGGATAGTTCCTTAGTTCCCACCTCTATGTAGGGGATGATGTGAGATTTCCCAGGTAGATGGGATAGTTCCTTAGTTCCCACCTTTATGTAGGGGATGATGTGAGATTTCCCAGATAGATGGGATAGTTCCTTAGTTCCCACCTTTATGTAGGGGATGATGTGAGATTTCCCAGATAGATGGGATAGTTCCTTAGTTCCCACCTTTATGTAGGGGATGATGTGAGATTTCCCAGATAGATGGGATAGTTCCTTAGTTCCCACCTTTATGTAGGGGATGATGTGAGATTTCCCAGATAGATGGGATAGTTCCTTAGTTCCCACCTTTATGTAGGGGATGATGTGAGATTTCCCAGATAGATGGGATAGTTCCTTAGTTCCCACCTTTATGTAGGGGATGATGTGAGATTTCCCAGATAGATGGGATAGTTCCTTAGTTCCCACCTTTATGTAGGGGATGATGTGAGATTTCCCAGATAGATGGGATAGTTCCTTAGTTCCCACCTTTATGTAGGGGATGATGTGAGATTTCCCAGATAGATGGGATAGTTCCTTAGTTCCCACCTTTATGTAGGGGATGATGTGAGATTTCCCAGATAGATGGGATAGTTCCTTAGTTCCCACCTTTATGTAGGGGATGATGTGAGATTTCCCAGATAGATGGGATAGTTCCTTAGTTCCCACCTTTATGTAGGGGATGATGTGAGATTTCCCAGATAGATGGGATAGTTCCTTAGTTCCCACCTTTATGTAGGGGATGATGTGAGATTTCCCAGATAGGTGGGATAGTTCCTTAGTTCCCACCTTTATGTAGGGGATGATGTGAGATTTCCCAGATAGATGGGATAGTTCCTTAGTTCCCACCTTTATGTAGGGGATTATGTGAGATTTCCCAGATAGATGGGATAGTTCCTTAGTTCCCAGCATTATGTAGGGGATGATGTGAGATTTCCCAGATAGATGGGATAGTTCCTTAGTTCCCACCTTTATGTAGGGGATGATGTGAGATTTCCCAGATAGATGGGATAGTTCCTTAGTTCCCACCTTTATGTAGGGGATGATGTGAGATTTCCCAGGTAGATGGGATAGTTCCTTAGTTCCCACCTTTATGTAGGGGATCATGTGAGATTTCCCAGATATATGCGATACTTGCTTAGTTCCCCTCTTTATGTAGGGGATGATGTGAGATTTCCCAGATAGATGGGATAGTTCCTTAGTTCCCACCTTTATGTAGGGGATGATGTGAGATTTCCCAGATAGATGGGATAGTTCCTTAGTTCCCACCTTTATGTAGGGGATGATGTGAGATTTCCCAGATAGATGGGATAGTTCCTTAGTTCCCACCTTTATGTAGGGGATGATGTGAGATTTCCCAGATAGATGGGATAGTTCCTTAGTTCCCACCTTTATGTAGAGGGATGATGTGTGATTTCCCAGATAGATGGGATAGTTCCTTAGTTCCCACCTTTATGTAGGGGATGATGTGAGATTTCCCAGATAGATGGGATAGTTCCTTAGTTCCCACCTTTATGTAGGGGGATGATGTGAGATTTCCCAGATAGATGGGATAGTTCCTTAGTTCCCACCTTTATGTAGGGGGATGATGTGAGATTTCCCAGGTAGATGGGATAGTTCCTTAGTTCCCACCTCTATGTCGGGGGATGATGTGAGATTTTCCAGGTAGGTGGGATAGTTCCTTAGTTCCCACCTTTATGTAGGGGATGATGTGAGATTTCCCAGATAGATGGGATAGTTCCTTAGTTCCCCCCTTCATGTAGGGGGATGATGTGAGATTTCCCAGATAGATGGGATAGTTCCTTAGTTCCCCCCTTTATGTAGGGGATGATGTGAGATTTCCCAGATAGATGGGATAGTTCCTTAGTTCCCACCTTTATGTAGGGGATGATGTGAGATTTCCCAGGTAGATGGGATAGTTCCTTAGTTCCCACCTTTATGTCGGGGGATGATGTGAGATTTCCCAGATAGATGGGATAGTTCCTTAGTTCCCACCTTTATGTAGGGGATGATGTGAGATTTCCCAGGTAGATGGGATAGTTCCTTAGTTCCCACCTTTATGTAGGGGATGATGTGAGATTTCCCAGATAGATGGGATAGTTCCTTAGTTCCCACCTTTATGTCAGGGGATGATGTGAGATTTCCCAGATAGATGGGATAGTTCCTTAGTTCCCACCTTTATGTAGGGGGATGATGTGAGATTTCCCAGATAGATGGGATAGTTCCTTAGTTCCCACCTTTATGTAGGGGATGATGTGAGATTTCCCAGATAGATGGGATAGTTCCTTAGTTCCCACCTTTATGTAGGGGGATGATGTGAGATTTCCCAGATAGATGGGATAGTTCCTTAGTTCCCACCTTTATGTAGGGGGATGATGTGAGATTTCCCAGATAGATGGGATAGTTCCTTAGTTCCCACCTTTATGTAGGGGGATGATGTGAGATTTCCCAGATAGATGGGATAGTTCCTTAGTTCCCACCTTTATGTAGGGGATGATGTGAGATTTCCCAGATAGATGGGATAGTTCCTTAGTTCCCACCTTTATGTAGGGGATGATGTGAGATTTCCCAGATAGATGGGATAGTTCCTTAGTTCCCACCTTTATGTAGGGGGATGATGTGAGATTTCCCAGATAGATGGGATAGTTCCTTAGTTCCCACCTTTATGTAGGGGGATGATGTGAGATTTCCCAGATAGATGGGATAGTTCCTTAGTTCCCACCTTTATGTAGGGGATGATGTGAGATTTCCCAGATAGATGGGATAGTTCCCCACCTTTATGTAGGGGATGATGTGAGATTTCCCAGGTAGATGGGATAGTTCCTTAGTTCCCACCTTTATGTAGGGGATGATGTGAGATTTCCCAGATAGATGGGATAGTTCCTTAGTTCCCACCTTTATGTAGGGGGATGATGTGAGATTTCCCAGATAGATGGGATAGTTCCTTAGTTCCCACCTTTATGTAGGGGGATGATGTGAGATTTCCCAGGTAGATGGGATAGTTCCTTAGTTCCCACCTTTATGTAGGGGATGATGTGAGATTTCCCAGATAGATGGGATAGTTCCTTAGTTCCCACCTTTATGTAGGGGGATGATGTGAGATTTCCCAGATAGATGGGATAGTTCCTTAGTTCCCACCTTTATGTAGGGGATGATGTGAGATTTCCCAGATAGATGGGATAGTTCCTTAGTTCCCACCTTTATGTAGGGGGATGATGTGCGAGATTTCCCAGAAAGACGGGATAGTTCCTTAGTTCCCCTTTTTATGTAGGGGATGATGGGCGAGATTTCCCAGATAGATGGGATAGTTCCTTAGTTCCCACCTTTATGTAGGGGGATGATGTGCGAGATGTCCCAGATAGATGGGATAGTTCCTTAGTTCCCACCTTTATGTAGGGGATGATGTGAGATTTCCCGGATAGATGGGATAGTTCCTTAGTTCCCCCCTTTATGTAAGGGGATGATGTGAGATTTTCCAGATAGATGGGATAGTTCCTTAGTTCCCACCTTTATGTAGGGGGATGATGTGCGAGATTTCCCAGATAGATGGGATAGTTCCTTAGTTCCCACCTCTATGTAGGGGATGATGTGAGATTTCCCAGGTAGATGGGATAGTTCCTTAGTTCCCACCTTTATGTAGGGGATGATGTGAGATTTCCCAGGTAGATGGGATAGTTCCTTAGTTCCCACCTTTATGTAGGGGGATGATGTGAGATTTCCCAGATAGATGGGATAGTTCCTTAGTTCCCCCTTTTATGTAGGGGATGATGTGAGATTTCCCAGGTAGATGGGATAGTTCCTTAGTTCCCACCTTTATGTAGGGGGATGATGTGAGATTTCCCAGGTAGATGGGATAGTTCCTTAGTTCCCACCTTTATGTAGGGGATGATGTGAGATTTCCCAGATAGATGGGATAGTTCCTTAGTTCCCCCCTTTATGTAGGGGGATGATGTGAGATTTCCCAGATAGATGGGATAGTTCCTTAGTTCCCACCTTTATGTAGGGGATGATGTGAGATTTCCCAGATAGATGGGATAGTTCCTTAGTTCCCACCTTTATGTCGGGGGATGATGTGAGATTTCCCAGATAGATGGGATAGTTCCTTAGTTCCCACCTTTATGTAGGGGATGATGTGAGATTTCCCAGATAGATGGGATAGTTCCTTAGTTCCCACCTTTATGTAGGGGGATGATGTGAGATTTCCCAGATAGATGGGATAGTTCCTTAGTTCCCACCTTTATGTACAGGATGATGTGAGATTTCCCAGATAGATGGGATAGTTCCTTAGTTCCCACCTATATGTAGGGGATGATGTGAGATTTCCCAGGTAGATGGGATAGTTCCTTAGTTCCCACCTTTATGTAGGGGATGATGTGAGATTTCCCAGATAGATGGGATAGTTCCTTAGTTCCCACCTTTATGTAGGGGATGATGTGAGATTTCCCAGATAGATGGGATAGTTCCTTAGTTCCCACCTTTATGTAGGGGATGATGTGAGATTTCCCAGAGAGATGGGATAGTTCCTTAGTTACCACCTTTATATAGGGGGATGATGTGCGAGATTTCCCAGATAGATGGGATAGTTCCTTAATTCCCACCTTTACGTCGGGGGATGATGTGAGATTTCCCAGATAGATGGGATAGTTCCTTAGTTCCCACCTTTATGTACAGGATGATGTGAGATTTCCCAGGTAGATGGGATAGTTCCTTAGTTCCCACCTTTATGTAGGGGGATGATGTGAGATTTCCCAGATAGATGGGATAGTTCCTTAGTTCCCACCTTTATGTAGGGGATGATGTGAGATTTCCCAGATAGATGGGATAGTTCCTTAGTTCCCACCTTTATGTAGGGGATGATGTGAGATTTCCCAGATAGATGGGATAGTTCCTTAGTTCCCACCTTTATGTAGGGGATGATGTGAGATTTCCCAGATAGATGGGATAGTTCCTTAGTTCCCACCTTTATGTAGGGGATGATGTGAGATTTCCCAGATAGATGGGATAGTTCCTTAGTTCCCACCTTTATGTAGGGGGATGATGTGAGATTTCCCAGATAGATGGGATAGTTCCTTAGTTCCCACCTTTATGTAGGGGATGATGTGAGATTTCCCAGATAGATGGGATAGTTCCTTAGTTCCCACCTTTATGTAGGGGATGATGTGAGATTTCCCAGATAGATGGGATAGTTCCTTAGTTCCCACCTTTATGTAGGGGATGATGTGAGATTTCCCAGATAGATGGGATAGTTCCTTAGTTCCCACCTTTATGTAGGGGATGATGTGAGATTTCCCAGATAGATGGGATAGTTCCTTAGTTCC
Organism: Protopterus annectens; assembly: GCF_019279795.1. NCBI lineage: Eukaryota > Metazoa > Chordata > Ceratodontiformes > Protopteridae > Protopterus > Protopterus annectens. The sequence goes on along the minus strand of NC_056743.1, from coordinate 358,816,329 downwards.
CACCTTTATGTAGGGGATGATGTGAGATTTCCCAGATAGATGGGATAGTTCCTTAGTTCCCACCTTTATGTAGGGGATGATGTGAGATTTCCCAGATAGATGGGATAGTTCCTTAGTTCCCACCTTTATGTAGGGGATGATGTGAGATTTCCCAGATAGATGGGATAGTTCCTTAGTTCCCACCTTTATGTAGGGGATGATGTGAGATTTCCCAGATAGATGGGATAGTTTCTTAGTTCCCACCTTTATGTAGGGGATGATGTGAGATTTCCCAGATAGATGGGATAGTTCCTTAGTTCCCACCTTTATGTAGGGGATGATGTGAGATTTCCCAGATAGATGGGATAGTTCCTTAGTTCCCACCTTTATGTAGGGGATGATGTGAGATTTCCCAGATGGATGGGATAGTTCCTTAGTTCCCACCTTTATGTAGGGGATGATGTCAGATTTCCCAGGTAGATGGGATAGTTCCTTAGTTCCCACCTTTATGTAGGGGATGATGTGAGATTTCCCAGGTAGATGGGATAGTTCCTTAGTTCCCACCTTTATGTAGGGGATGATGTGAGATTTCCCAGATAGATGGGATAGTTCCTTAGTTCCCACCTTTATGTAGGGGATGATGTGAGATTTCCCAGATAGATGGGATAGTTCCTTAGTTCCCACCTTTATGTAGGGGATGATGTGAGATTTCCCAGATAGATGGGATAGTTCCTTAGTTCCCACCTTTATGTAGGGGGATGATGTGAGATTTCCCAGGTAGATGGGATAGTTCCTTAGTTCCCACCTTTATGTAGGGGGATGATGTGAGATTTCCCAGATAGATGGGATAGTTCCTTAGTTCCCACCTTTATGTAGGGGATGATGTGAGATTTCCCAGGTAGATGGGATAGTTCCTTAGTTCCCACCTTTATGTAGGGGGATGATGTGAGATTTCCCAGATAGATGGGATAGTTCCTTAGTTCCCACCTTTATGTAGGGGATGATGTGAGATTTCCCAGATAGATGGGATAGTTCCTTAGTTCCCACCTTTATGTAGGGGATGATGTGAGATTTCCCAGGTAGATGGGATAGTTCCTTAGTTCCCACCTTTATGTAGGGGATGATGTGAGATTTCCCAGGTAGATGGGATAGTTCCTTAGTTCCCACCTTTATGTAGGGGATGATGTGAGATTTCCCAGATAGATGGGATAGTTCCTTAGTTCCCACCTTTATGTAGGGGGATGATGTGAGATTTCCCAGGTAGATGGGATAGTTCCTTAGTTCCCACCTTTATGTAGGGGATGATGTGAGATTTCCCAGATAGATGGGATAGTTCCTTAGTTCCCACCTTTATGTAGGGGATGATGTGAGATTTCCCAGATAGATGGGATAGTTCCTTAGTTCCCACCTTTATGTAGGGGATGATGTGAGATTTCCCAGATAGATGGGATAGTTCCTTAGTTCCCACCTTTATGTAGGGGGATGATGTGAGATTTCCCAGATAGATGGGATAGTTCCTTAGTTCCCACCTTTATGTAAGGGGATGATGTGAGATTTCGCAGATAGATGGGATAGTTCCTTAGTTCCCACCTTTATGTAGGGGATGATGTGAGATTTCCCAGATAGATGGGATAGTTCCTTAGTTCCCACCTTTATGTAGGGGGATGATGTGAGATTTCCCAGATAGATGGGATAGTTCCTTAGTTCCCACCTTTATGTAGGGGATGATGTGAGATTTCCCAGATAGATGGGATAGTTCCTTAGTTCCCACCTTTATGTAGGGGGATGATGTGAGATTTCCCAGATAGATGGGATAGTTCCTTAGTTCCCACCTTTATGTAGGGGATGATGTGAGATTTCCCAGGTAGATGGGATAGTTCCTTAGTTCCCACCTTTATGTAGGGGATGATGTGAGATTTCCCAGATAGATGGGATAGTTCCTTAGTTCCCACCTTTATGTAGGGGATGATGTGAGATTTCCCAGATAGATGGGATAGTTCCTTAGTTCCCACCTTTATGTAGGGGGATGATGTGAGATTTCCCAGATAGATGGGATAGTTCCTTAGTTCCCACCTTTATGTAGGGGATGATGTGAGATTTCCCAGATAGATGGGATAGTTCCTTAGTTCCCACCTTTATGTAGGGGATGATGTGAGATTTCCCAGATAGATGGGATAGTTCCTTAGTTCCCACCTTTATGTAGGGGGATGATGTGAGATTTCCCAGATAGATGGGATAGTTCCTTAGTTCCCACCTTTATGTAGGGGGATGATGTGAGATTTCCCAGATAGATGGGATAGTTCCTTAGTTCCCACCTTTATGTAGGGGGATGATGTGAGATTTCCCAGGTAGATGGGATAGTTCCTTAGTTCCCACCTTTATGTAGGGGATGATGTGAGATTTCCCAGATAGATGGGATAGTTCCTTAGTTCCCACCTTTATGTAGGGGGATGATGTGAGATTTCCCAGATAGATGGGATAGTTCCTTAGTTCCCACCTTTATGTAGGGGGATGATGTGAGATTTCCCAGATAGATGGGATAGTTCCTTAGTTCCCACCTTTATGTAGGGGGATGATGTGAGATTTCCCAGATAGATGGGATAGTTCCTTAGTTCCCACCTTTATGTAGGGGATGATGTGAGATTTCCCAGATAGATGGGATAGTTCCTTAGTTCCCACCTTTATGTAGGGGATGATGTGAGATTTCCCAGATAGATGGGATAGTTCCTTAGTTCCCACCTTTATGTAGGGGGTGATGTGAGATTTCCCAGATAGATGGGATAGTTCCTTAGTTCCCACCTTTATGTAGGGGGATGATGTGAGATTTCCCAGATAGATGGGATAGTTCCTTAGTTCCCACCTCTATGTAGGGGATGATGTGAGATTTCCCAGGTAGATGGGATAGTTCCTTAGTTCCCACCTTTATGTAGGGGATGATGTGAGATTTCCCAGATAGATGGGATAGTTCCTTAGTTCCCACCTTTATGTAGGGGATTATGTGAGATTTCCCAGATAGATGGGATAGTTCCTTAGTTCCCACCTTTATGTAGGGGATGATGTGAGATTTCCCAGATAGATGGGATAGTTCCTTAGTTCCCACCTTTATGTCGGGGGATGATGTGAGATTTCCCAGATAGATGGGATAGTTCCTTAGTTCCCACCTTTATGTCCGGGGATGATGTGAGATTTCCCAGATAGATGGGATAGTTCGTTAGTTCCCACCTTTATGTAGAGGGATGATGTGAGATTTCCCAGATAGATGGGATAGTTCCTTAGTTCCCACCTTTATTTAAGGGGATGATGTGAGATTTCCCAGGTAGCTGGGATAGTTCCTTAGTTCCCACCTTTATGTCGGGGGATGATGTGAGATTTCCCAGATAGATGGGATAGTTCCTTAGTTCCCACCTTTATGTCGGGGATGATGTGAGATTTCCCAGATAGATGGGATAGTTCCTTAGTTCCCACCTTTATGTAGGGGATGATGTGAGATTTCCCAGATAGATGGGATAGTTCCTTAGTTCCCACCTTTATGTAGGGGATGATGTGAGATTTCCCAGATAGATGGGATAGTTCCTTAGTTCCCACCTTTATGTAGGGGGATGATGTGAGATTTCCCAGATAGATGGGATAGTTCCTTAGTTCCCACCTTTATGTAGGGGATGATGTGAGATTTCCCAGATAGATGGGATAGTTCCTTAGTTCCCACCTTTATGTAGGGGGATGATGTGAGATTTCCCAGATAGATGGGATAGTTCCTTAGTTCCCACCTTTATGTAGGGGGATGATGTGAGATTTCCCAGATAGATGGGATAGTTCCTTAGTTCCCACCTTTATGTAGGGGATGATGTGAGATTTCCCAGATAGATGGGATAGTTCCTTAGTTCCCACCTCTATGTAGGGGATGATGTGAGATTTCCCAGGTAGATGGGATAGTTCCTTAGTTCCCACCTTTATGTAGGGGATGATGTGAGATTTCCCAGATAGATGGGATAGTTCCTTAGTTCCCACCTTTATGTAGGGGGATGATGTGAGATTTCCCAGATAGATGGGATAGTTCCTTAGTTCCCACCTTTATGTAGGGGATGATGTGAGATTTCCCAGATAGATGGGATAGTTCCTTAGTTCCCACCTTTATGTAGGGGGATGATGTGAGATTTCCCAGGTAGATGGGATAGTTCCTTAGTTCCCACCTTTATGTAGGGGATGATGTGAGATTTCCCAGATAGATGGGATAGTTCCTTAGTTCCCACCTTTATGTAGGGGATGATGTGAGATTTCCCAGATAGATGGGATAGTTCCTTAGTTCCCACCTTTATGTAGGGGGATGATGTGAGATTTCCCAGATAGATGGGATAGTTCCTTAGTTCCCACCTTTATGTAGGGGGATGATGTGAGATTTCCCAGATAGATGGGATAGTTCCTTAGTTCCCACCTTTATGTAGGGGATGATGTGAGATTTCCCAGATAGATGGGATAGTTCCTTAGTTCCCACCTTTATGTAGGGGATGATGTGAGATTTCCCAGATAGATGGGATAGTTCCTTAGTTCCCACTTTATGTCGGGGGATGATGTGAGATTTCCCAGATAGATGGGATAGTTCCTTAGTTCCCACCTTTATGTAGGGGATGATGTGAGATTTCCCAGATAGATGGGATAGTTCCTTAGTTCCCACCTTTATGTAGGGGGATGATGTGAGATTTCCCAGATAGATGGGATAGTTCCTTAGTTCCCACCTTTATGTAGGGGGATGATGTGAGATTTCCCAGGTAGATGGGATAGTTCCTTAGTTCCCACCTTTATGTAGGGGATGATGTGAGATTTCCCAGATAGATGGGATAGTTCCTTAGTTCCCACCTTTATGTAGGGGATGATGTGAGATTTCCCAGATAGATGGGATAGTTCCTTAGTTCCCACCTTTATGTAGGGGATGATGTGAGATTTCCCAGATAGATGGGATAGTTCCTTAGTTCCCACCTTTATGTCGGGGGATGATGTGAGATTTCCCAGATAGATGGGATAGTTCCTTACTTCCCACCTTTATGTCGTGGGATGATGTGGGATTTCCCAGATAGATGGGATAGTTCCTTAGTTCCCACCTTTATGTAGGGGGATGATGTGAGATTTCCCAGATAGATGGGATAGTTCCTTAGTTCCCCCCTTTATGTAGGGGATGATGTGAGATTTTCCAGATAGACGGGATAGTTCCTTAGTTCCCCCCTTTATGTAGGGGATGATGTGAGAGATTTTCCAGATAGACGGGATAGTTCCTTAGTTCCCCCCTTTATGTAAGGGGATGATGTGAGATTTTCCAGATAGATGGGATAGTTCCTTAGTTCCCCCCTTTATGTAGGGGATGATGTGAGATTTCCTAGATAGATGGGATAGTTCCTTAGTTCTCCCCTTTATGTAGGGAGATGATGTGAGAGATTTCCCAGATAGATGGGATAGTTCCTTAGTTCCCCCCTTTATGTAGGGGGATGATGTGAGATTTCCCAGATAGATGGGATAGTTCCTTAGTTCCCACCTTTATGTAGGGGGATGATGTGAGATTTCCCAGATAGATGGGATAGTTCCTTAGTTCCCACCTTTATGTAGGGGGATGATGTGAGATTTCCCAGATAGATGGGATAGTTCCTTAGTTCCCACCTTTATGTAGGGGATGATGTGAGATTTCCCAGATAGATGGGATAGTTCCTTAGTTCCCACCTTTATGTAGGGGGATGATGTGAGATTTCCCAGATAGATGGGATAGTTCCTTAGTTCCCACCTTTATGTAGGGGATGATGTGAGATTTCCCAGGTAGATGGGATAGTTCCTTAGTTCCCACCTTTATGTAGGGGATGATGTGAGATTTCCCAGGTAGGTGGGATAGTTCCTTAGTTCCCCCCTTTATGTAGGGGATGATGTGTGAGATTTCCCAGGTAGATGGGATAGTTCCTTAGTTCCCACCTTTATGTAGGGGATGATGTGAGATTCCCCAGATAGATGGGATAGTTCCTTAGTTCCCACCTTTATGTAGGGGGATGATGTGAGATTTCCCAGATAGATGGGATAGTTCCTTAGTTCCCACCTTTATGTAGGGGATGATGTGAGATTTCCCAGGTAGATGGGATAGTTCCTTAGTTCCCACCTTTATGTAGGGGATGATGTGAGATTTCCCAGATAGATGGGATAGTTCCTTAGTTCCCACCTTTATGTAGGGGATGATGTGAGATTTCCCAGATAGATGGGATAGTTCCTTAGTTCCCACCTTTATGTAGGGGATGATGTGAGATTTCCCAGATAGATGGGATAGTTCCTTAGTTCCCACCTTTATGTAGGGGATGATGTGAGATTTCCCAGATAGATGGGATAGTTCCTTAGTTCCCACCTTTATGTAGGGGATGATGTGAGATTTCCCAGATAGATGGGATAGTTCCTTAGTTCCCACCTTGATGTAGGGGATGATGTGAGATTTCCCAGATAGATGGGATAGTTCCTCAGTTCCCACCTTTATGTAGGGGATGATGTGAGATTTCCCAGATAGATGGGATAGTTCCTTAGTTCCCACCTTTATGTCGGGGGATGATGTGAGATTTCCCAGATAGATGGGATAGTTCCTTAGTTCCCACCTTTATGTAGGGGGATGATGTGAGATTTCCCAGATAGATGGGATAGTTCCTTAGTTCCCACCTCTATGTAGGGGATGATGTGAGATTTCCCAGGTAGATGGGATAGTTCCTTAGTTCCCACCTTTATGTAGGGGATGATGTGAGATTTCCCAGATAGATGGGATAGTTCCTTAGTTCCCACCTTTATGTAGGGGATGATGTGAGATTTCCCAGATAGATGGGATAGTTCCTTAGTTCCCACCTTTATGTAGGGGGATGATGTGAGATTTTCCAGATAGATGGGATAGTTCCTTAGTTCCCCCCTTTATGTAGGGGATGATGTGAGATTTCCCAGATAGATGGGATAGTTCCTTAGTTCCCACCTTTATGTAGGGGATGATGTGAGATTTCCCAGATAGATGGGATAGTTCCTTAGTTCCCACCTTTATGTAGGGGATGATGTGAGATTTCCCAGATAGATGGGATAGTTCCTTAGTTCCCACCTTTATGTAGGGGGATGATGTGAGATTTCCCAGGTAGATGGGATAGTTCCTTAGTTCCCACCTTTATGTAGGGGATGATGTGAGATTTCCCAGATAGATGGGATAGTTCCTTAGTTCCCACCTTTATGTAGGGGGATGATGTGCGAGATTTCCCAGATAGATGGGATAGTTCCTTAGTTCCCACCTCTATGTAGGGGATGATGTGAGATTTCCCAGGTAGATGGGATAGTCCCTTAGTTCCCCCCTTTATGTAGGGGATGATGTGAGATTTCCCAGGTAGATGGGATAGTTCCTTAGTTCCCACCTTTATGTAGGGGGTGATGTGAGATTTCCCAGATAGATGGGATAGTTCCTTAGTTCCCACCTCTATGTAGGGGATGATGTGAGATTTCCCAGGTAGATGGGATAGTTCCTTAGTTCCCCCCTTTATGTAGGGGGATGATGTGAGATTTCCCAGGTAGATGGGATAGTTCCTTAGTTCCCACCTTTATGTAGGGGATGATGTGAGATTTCCCAGATAGATGGGATAGTTCCTTAGTTCCCACCTTTATGTAGGGGATGATGTGAGATTTCCCAGATAGATGGGATAGTTCCTTAGTTCCCACCTTTATGTAGGGGGATGATGTGAGATTTCCCAGATAGATGGGATAGTTCCTTAGTTCCCACCTCTATGTAGGGGATGATGTGAGATTTCCCAGGTAGATGGGATAGTTCCTTAGTTCCCCCCTTTATGTAGGGGGATGATGTGAGATTTCCCAGATAGATGGGATAGTTCCTTAGTTCCCCCTTTTATGTAGGGGATGATGTGAGATTTCCCAGGTAGATGGGATAGTTCCTTAGTTCCCACCTTTATGTAGGGGGATGATGTGAGATTTCCCAGGTAGATGGGATAGTTCCTTAGTTCCCCCTTTATGTAGGGGATGATGTGAGATTTCCCAGATAGATGGGATAGTTCCTTAGTTCCCCCTTTATGTAGGGGATGATGTGAGATTTCCCAGATAGATGGGATAGTTCCTTAGTTCCCCCCTTTATGTAGGGGATGATGTGAGATTTCCCAGGTAGATGGGATAGTTCCTTAGTTCCCACCTTTATGTAGGGGGATGATGTGAGATTTCCCAGGTAGATGGGATAGTTCCTTAGTTCCCACCTTTATGTAGGGGGATGATGTGAGATTTCCCAGGTAGATGGGATAGTTCCTTAGTTCCCCCCTTTATGTAGGGGGATGATGTGAGATTTCCCAGGTAGCTGGGATAGTTCCTTAGTTCCCCCCTTTACATCGGGGGATGATGTGAGGTTTCCCAGGTAGCTGGGATAGTTCCTTAGTTCCCCCCCTTTATGTAGGGGGATGATGTGAGGTTTCCCAGGTAGCTGGGATAGTTCCTTAGTTCCCCCCTTTATGTAGGGGGATGATGTGAGGTTTCCCAGGTAGCTGGGATAGTTCCTTAGTTCCCCTTTACGTCGGGGGATGATGTGAGATTTCCCAGGTAGATGGGATAGTTCCTTAGTTCCCACCTTTACGTCGGGGGATGATGTGAGGTTTCCCAGGTAGCTGGGATAGTTCCGTCTCTTATGGTTCTGTTTATCAGGATGGAGATGGGACAGGCTATGGCTTTGGCTCCTTTTTGCAGGTATTCTGCAGGTAGTTGGTCAGCAGAGGGGGTGGTAGGCTTTAGTTTTTGGAGAAGAGAGCAAATAAAGTAAGTAGAAACAGATTGTAACAGAAATGATGGAAGTGGGCAAGTAGGAGAAGTTGGTAGATTTGAGGTACCTGGAGATAGTTGACAAGCAAGAGTTTGGATGGCATCTGTGAAAAAAGAATTGAAGGTATTGGCAGTTTGTGTTGGGTTCTCAAGGTCGGAGCCTTGTGGGTTAGTGGGTTACTACCTGGGTGTAGTAGTTTGTTAATGTTAGTCCAAAACTTTTGTGCATTATTTTGGTAAGTTTGCTGTAGTTAGACGTAAACGTTTTTTTTTTATCTAAGAGCATAGCTTTTTTTGTAATATTTCTAAGTTGTCTAAAGTTTTGGTGGTCTGTAGAATTCTTAGTAGTGCATCATTTTGCCCAGGATTTGTTTGTAAGAAGGATTTTTGCCTAGTAGCTATTGAGAGCCATGGGGCTGGTTTAGCCTTATTTCTAATGGAGCGTGATGGGGCATGATGGTCAAGGATGGCTAAGAATGTGGAATTAAAGTATTCCACTGCTTCATCTAGTGGGAGGGATTTTAGCGGTGACCAATTACAGTGTTTAAGTTCTGTTTGGAATAGTTCAGGGTTAAAAAGTTTTTTAGTCCGTATTGTCCTAAAGGTATTTGGGTAAGTTATGTTGGTTTTGTGTCTGATAATATAAGTTAGTGAGTGGTCACTTGGATCATCAGGGAGGGTTCCTACTTTGTATGTTTGAAGAGGAGAATTAGTAAGAATCCAATCTAAGGTGCTTTTTTTGTTATTGGTTTTATTGATCCTGGTTGGGGAGGTAATAGCTTGTGAGAAGCCATATAGGTTAATATGGGTGGTAGGGTGTACAGTACTACAGGACTTCCAGTCGATATTAAAGTCTCCAAGGACTATAGTTTCTTGTGGGAGATTACTAGACAGCCAGTTTCGAATATGTTCAAGGGTATTAATGTTATGTCCAGGGGGAAGGTAAATACAAACGATGTATATGGATTTACATGCATTGACTTGAAATCTAGAAATAAGGATTTCAGCATTATTGTGCACAGGTGGTCTAAGGTTTGCAGTGGTAACTTGTTTTATAAAGGATTGCTATCCCCCTCCCTTTTTGGTTGTACAGTCTAATCTTAGGATATTGTAACCAGGTGGGGTGACTTCATTGTCATTAATTGTAGGTTTTAGCCATTTTTCAGATAAACATAGGATGTCAAATAGGTGGACATCTAAGAGGGCGTGGAGGTGGGCAATTTTGTTGTTAATGCTACGTATGTTGAGATGTGCTATATAGAGTGAGTTAGAAGGTTTAATAGGGGCTTGGGTACTAGTGATGTTATAGTTACTTTGTTCAGTGGCAAGAGTATTGTTTGGGCCGGGGTTAGGATGAATGTCCCCATCTAGCAGGGAGTGGAGGCATATTCTATTTATAGGGTTGTGAAACTTACAGTAATAGTAAAGTGATTTCTAATATTTAGATTGATGTACTTGATGTGGGCCAGTCTATGATATTTGGCTTGTAAGTAGGAGGGTCTGGATGTGATGTTGATGTAGTTTTGGGAGATATCTAGTAGTGGTGTGGAAGTGAATTTGGAGGGGAAGGGAAGGTTGGGGTATAATGGTTGTTCAAAGGAGGTTAGCAGATAGGCAATAGTTAGAGGAGGTAAGAGTGAGGCCAGGAGTAAAAGATTTATTTGACTTGGGATGGGTAATATAGCCATTATCTTAGTTTAAGAAGTGGAACAAAAAGGGGGTTAGGCAGTATCAACAGTTAAGAAGATGTAACAAAGAGGGTAGGGAGTGCATGTAATATGAACAGGTGAGGTGATGTGACAAGAAGGGCTGGGAGTTGTGCTGTGCTGCTAGATTGGAGCAGATGTGATAGGGGTGAGGTTTAAAGGAATAAATGTAGGACCACTGGGGCAGGTGAGAATTGGGGGCAGGGTAGGGGAGCAGAGTGAGCCCGCAGGGTGAACGGAGGGGGTAGAGACAAGTGAGTGAAACAGCCAAGGTGAACAATCAGTGGAATGCTGATTGTTAGAGGTAGGTTAATTTGAGGTAGGTGTAGAATGGATAAGAAGTAGAGTGGAAGAATTCAAAGGAGGATAGTGGGTAATTACAGAAAAACAGGGGGTGTATGAAAGGATGATAGTAGGAAGGTATAGACAGCAGACAGTAGAATAAGTATTTTCTGGGATAGTGGGATAGACAAAAGATAGGGACTGGAAAATGGTGCTACCGAGTGCACAGTCAAATGTATTACAGCAGTAGTAATTTCTGGGGAAGGCTGGACTAGGGATAGAAAGACGATCTGTTCAGCTAAGGGAGGTAGTGGTAAAGGAAGACAGGGACTATACTATGACTACAGGCTGCAAGGGGGTATGGCTGTTGGCTGACCAGGCAGAGAAGCTTACAATTACAAACAACAAGGAATAAGCATCCTACAAATTGGCTTTAAAGTCAGTATGAGGAAAACACACTCTCTTCTTTCCTTTCTTGGTAGAGCACAGGGGTACCCTTATAGGGTGATATTACAGCTGGTAGGTTAGGATGGGTCCTCAGCTGCCTGGTGGGTTCTTATCTCCTAGTGGAGGGCAGGCTAGCTGGAGAGCTGAGAGCAGATATAGAACAAGACAGCAAGCAGACAGAAAGGAAAAACAAAAAACAAAAAATCCTTATTAAGTTAGTTCACAGAAAAATGCCTAAGCAAATACTTAATCAGCCACAATTATACATTCATCCCACAAAGCTGGCTATATTATAGGGAAAGATAACATCATACTGCTTTTAAACTGCCATTCAATAATGTCAGACACTGTGGGATAATTATATATTGATATGGTCTGTATCTATCTTAGGTACCTTTATATAGTCAAAGCACAGCTAAATAACTCACTGAATGCAACAGACCCAAATACAATTGCAGTAAAGGTAAATCTATATCCAGTTTGGTACATTTAAATAGTAAATACATTGTAAAAAGTTCATAAAATACAACAGGCTCTAGTATAATTGCTTTTAGTCAGTTTGTATATGGGTTAAGAACAGACTTATCAGTTCAGTGTTTAACCGGCTATCAGCTAGTTGCGGTCATATTTCATGGTCCTAACTTAAGTAAAGACGCCTGCTAATGCAATATTATAAAACATATAATCCTGATGATTGAAGGATGCACTTACTAAAAATATCTAAGCGTTACAGAACACCTAGTTTTCTATGCCGTTTACCTGTCTAGTGGAGCTGAGTTAATTAGTAAAACACACTACGCATTTGCAGACACCTAGGTTATCTGGAAGCTGCTCCACATATATGATTAAAGTATATATATTTTTTGGTAGACACGCTTACTGTGCAGGCGATAAACAAAAATAAAGCTTACTCCTTTGTCCGCTTATAATGCCAGGAGTGCAAGCAGTTATAAATATAATCTAATTATGGTTATGCCTATGCAGGCAATAAAATAAATATTGCCTCCTTCTAGATCCCCATGTACTGTTGGAAGTGCATTTAATAAGTTCTGATTGTGGTAACAGCTATAAGATTGCAACGCCACTACTTATGAGTGCCGCGGAACATGAAAAATCCAAATTACTTCTTGCTTAGTTGCAGAGCTGAGCTCCTGCCACTACTTATGAGTGCCACAGAACATGAAAAAGCCAAAATACTTCTTGCTTAGTTGCAAAGTTGAGCTCCCGTTTGTTACTAGCTTGGGCTGTAGCACCCCCAATTAGATACAATGTACGCAAGTGGTCAACAGGTACTAGACAAGATCTAGTCATAAATTAGAATGTCACAAGGAACTAGGCATCAAGACTAACATTAATAAATCATACATAACAGTTAACTCAAATCTATCATATAGCTCCACTTCTTAATTTCAAAATCTCAAAATCCAGAACATCAGAATCCTGATGTCTGGATGTTTGCAATTTTGAAATCTCGAAGTTAAACAATTGAGATCACCCAACAGTGAGGAATGGTAACTTTACCGTTCTCTTTATTGTTATGTGATCTCGGAGTTGGTATATTTAAGTAGCAGGGGGGTGTGGGTGATGCATCCCCAACTTGGTGGGGGGTGCAGAGGGATCCCCCCCCCCGCAGCAATGTGATGTGTAACTTTTATTGTTTTAGTTTTGTTTTTGTTTTTTTTGCATTTCGAGATTTCAAAATCTTGAACATCTGAATGTCGGGATTCTGATGTTTGAGATCTTGACTTTTTGAATTACATAGTGGACCCACAGTTCATTTATACCACACAAACATATGTAAGAATTTATTTGCAACACACACTTTTACACCACATTGCAACTGTTACATATTTTTTAAATTTTCAGATATACTACCTTGGCACCAATACTGACAAAATGGATTACTTGTATTTCACTTTTTTCAGTTGATGTGACTTTCAAGGTATTATGTTACAATACTGTAGATATGATAGCAAAACTGTTCACAACCATGTAAGTGAGAGGGCATCTTCTCCTGCATGATGATGACCCAACGGCATTTAATGTGAGAAGTGTTTTGCACATTTTGTTGGAATATACAGTAAATAGCTGTCACTTTTTCCTTTCTGACAAAAATAAATGCTAACATTATTTTTTTCCTTCAATGTTGCACTTAGGATTTCAAAAACATTTTTTGTTTATTGTAGCTGACTCTGTCATAACACCTTTTACATTTTTCACAAAAAAAAAAAAAAAAGAAAAAAAATCACACTTTTCAATGTATGCTACCATAAAGTTCTTCATTATGGCTTATAATGTCTCCCACCACAAATATCTTTGAACATATCTGAAAAATGGTAGCTTAGGATCTGGATTTTGATTGCATTTTCACTTTGATTGTAATTGCTGAGAAACATGACAGCTTATAGAGCAACATTCACACATAATGCAGTTACAGAAGCTTTAAAGGTATAATAAGGAATAAAAAACAAGTTAGCAGCCATGACAGAAATTTTAAGCATACCTTATGCTAAAGAAAAAAAAATCTATAGAATTAATCTTTACCAAAAGCTAAGGGTGCATGAAACAATAGATGATTACCTAATTAAATTCAGAACCAGTGCTCAGGTTTGGTTACTTGCATCATTTATAGAATTGACAGTGTGTGAAATAAAGGCTAAAGTGGCCAACACATGTAAATGCAACACAGATAGAAATAATGACACAAAATAACCCCAGGGTTAGTAAAAACATGAAGTACTACATTGGATTGTGCAGACTCTCATACAAGCCCTAGGGCAACTTTCTTATTTATGATAGAAAAACGCATTGTTTTGATGATTTCTGAATTTTAAATTAATATCCGATTAGTCAGTATGAAGCCAATAAAGAGAAAACAAAGATGACAGAAATGTTGATATTACTGCAGTGCAAAGAATTATATAACACCGAAGCTCATTTGCACTTTGTCTGTAATACATTCCACTAATGACTCATTAGAAACTGTAAACTGCTATTTCAGTTTATATGAAAGTTTTTTTTTTTTTAAATGTTTGATTTTCTATAATTGAACATGATATATTAGTATGGATGTAGTACAGTAGTGTGGAAGTTATTGTAAATGTGTGGACAATTTAATAAATAATAATTACTTAATAATAATAATCATATAGATTAATTGGGCTATAGAATACTTATAAAAAGTAGATGTGATGAGCCATATTACACGGTTGCTCATCACAGGTACCACTTAAGGCAATATTGCACTTTTGTTGATAGTTGGGACCAACTAAAGTAGTATTTCATCTTTGCTCATTTTCAATACCAGTTAAGGTAGTATTGCTCATTGTGCGTATGAGTTAATCGTACCACTGCTCATTGTTGGTACCTGTTAAGGTAGTATTGCACTGCTGTTCATTGTGGGTATGAGTTAATTGTACCACTGCTCATTGTTGGTACCAGTTAAGGTAGTATTGCACTGTTGTTCATTGTGGGTACGAGTTAATCGTACCACTGCTCATTGTTGGTACCAGTTAAAGTAGTATTGCACTGTTGTTCATTGTGGGTACGAGTTAATCGTACTACTGCTCATTGTTGGTAACAGTTAAGGTAGTGTTGCACTGTTGTTCATTGTGGGTACAAGGTAATTGTACCACTGCTCATTGTTGGTACCAGTTAAGGTAGTATTGCACTGTTGCTCATTGTGGGTACGAGTTAATCGTACCACTGCTCATTGTTGGTACCAGTTAGGGTAGTATTGCACTGTTGTTCATTGTGGGTACGAGTAAATCGTACCACTGCTCATTGTTGGTACCAGTTAAGGTAGTATTGCACTGTTGTTCATTGTGGGTATGAGTTAATCCTACCACTTCTAATTGTTGGTACCAGTTAAGGTAGTATTGCACTTTTGTTCATTGTGGATACGAGTTAATCGTACCACTGCTCATTGTTGGTAACAGTTAAGGTGGTATTGCACTGTTGTTCATTGTGGGTACGAGTTAATCATACCACTACTCATTATTGGTACCAGTTAAGGTAGTGTTGCACTGTTGTTCACTGTGGGTACAAGTTAATCGTACCACTGCTCATTGTTGGTACCAGTTAAGGTGGTATTGCACTGTTGTTCATTGTGGGTATGAATTAATCGTACCACTGCTCATTGCTGGTACCAGTAAAGGTAGTTTTGCACTGTTGTTCATTGTGGGTACGAGTTAATCGTACCATTGCTCATTGTTGGTACCAGTTAAGGTAGTATTGCACTGTTGTTCATTGTGGGTACGAGTTAATCATACCACTGCTCATTGTTGGTACCAGTTAAGGTAGTATTGCACTGTTGTTCATTGTGGGTACGAGTTAATTGTACCACTGCTCATTGTTGGTACCAGTTAAGGTAGTATTGCACTGTTGCTCATTGTGGGTACGAGTTAATCATACCACTGCTCATTGTTGGTACCAGTTAAGGTAGCATTGCACTGTTGTTCATTGTGGGTACGAGTTAATTGTACCACTGCTCATTGTTGGTACCAGTTAAGGTAGCATTGCACTGTTGTTCATTGTGGGTACGAGTTAATCGTGCCACTGCTCATTGTTGGTACCAGTTAAAGTAGCATTGCACTGTTGTTCATTGTGGGTACGAGTTAATCATGCCACTGCTCATTGTTGGCACCAGTTAAAGTAGCATTGCACTGTTGTTCATTGTGGGTATGAGTTAATCATACCACTACTCATTGTTGGTACCAGTTAAGGTAGGGTGCGAGTTAATCCTGCCACTGCTCATTGGTGGTGCCAGTTAACATAGTATTGCACTGTTGTTCATTGTGGATATGAGTTAATCATACCACTGCTCATTGTTGGTACTAGTTAAGGTGGTATTGCACTGTTGTTCATTGTGGGTATGATTTAGTCACACAATTGCTCATTGTTGGTACCAGTTAAGGTAGTATTGCACTGTTGATCATTGTGGCTACGAGTTAATCATACCACTGCTTATTGTTGGTACAACTTAAGGTGGTATTGCACTGTTCATTGTGGGTATGAGTTAATCGTACCACTGCTCATTGTTTGTACCAGTTAAGGTGGTGTTGCACTGTTGTTCATTGGTGGTATGAGTTAATCCTATCTCTGCTCATTGTTGGTACCAGTTAAGGTAGTATTGCACTGTTGTTCATTGTGGGTATGAGTTAATCATAACACTGCTCATTGTTGTACCGGTTAAGGTAGTATTGCACTGTTGTTCATTGTGGGTATGAATTAATCACACCACTGCTCATTGTTGGTACCAGTTAAGGTAGTATTGCACTGTTGTTCATTGTGGGTACGAGTTAATTGTACCACTGCTCATTGTTGGCACCAGTTAAGGTAGTATTGCACTGTTGTTTATTGTGGGTATGAGTTACTCATACCACTGCTCATTGTTGGTACCAGTTAAGGTAGCATTGCACTGTTATTCATTGTGGGTACGAGTTAATCGTACCACTGCTCAATGTTGGTACCAGTTAATGTAGTTTTGCACTGTTGTTCATTGTGGGTACGAGTTAATCGTACCACTGCTCACTTTTGGCACCAGTTAAGATATTATTGCACTGTTGTTCGTTGTGGGTGCGAGTTAATTGTACCAATGCTCATTGTTGGTATCAGTTAAGGTAGTACTGCACTGTTGTTCATTGTGGGTAAGAGTTAATCGTACCACTGCTCATTGTTGGTACCAGTTAAGGTAGTATTGCACTGTTTTTCATTGTGGGTATGATTTAATCATACCACTGCTCATTGTTGGTACCAGTTAAGGTAGTATTGCAATGTTGTTCATTGTGGTTACGAGTTAATCGTACCACTGCTCATTGTTGGTACCAGTTAAGATAGTGTTGCACTATTGTTCATTGTGGGTACGAGCTAACAGTACCACTGCTCATAGCTGGTACCAGTTAATGTAGTATTTCACTGTTGTTCATTGTGGGTATGAGTTAATCGTACCGCTACTCATTGTTGGTACCAGTTAATGTAGTATTGCACTGTTATTCATTGCGGGTATGAGTTAATCGTACCACTGCTCATTGTTGGTACCAGTTAAGGTAGTATTGCAATGCTGTTCATTGTGGGTACGAGTTTATCATGCCACTGCTCATTGTTGGTACCAGTTAAGATAGCATTGCACTGTTGTTCATTGTGGGTACGAGTTTATCATACCACTGCTCATTGTTGGTACCAGTTAAGGTAGTATTGCACTGTTGTTCATTGTGGGTACAAGTTTATCGTACCACTGCTCGTTGTTCATACCAGCTAAGGTAGTATTGCACTGTTGTTCATTGTGGGTACGAGTTAGTCGTACCACTGTTCATTGTTGGTATCAGTTAAGTTAGTATTGCACTTTTGTTCATTGTGGGTACGACTTAATCGTACCACTACTCATTGCTGGTACCAGTTAAGGTAGTATTGCACTGTTGTTCATTGTGGGTACGAGTTAATCATACCACTGCACATTGCTGGTACCAGTTAAGGTAGTATTGCACTGTTGTTCATTGTGGGTAAGAGTTAATCGTACCACTGCTCATTGTTTGTACCAGTTAAGGTAGTATTGCACTGTTGTTCATTGTGGGTATGAGTTAATCGTACCACTGCTCATTGTTTGTACAAAGTTATGGTGGTGTTGCACTATTGTTCATTGGTGGTATGAGTTAATCATACCACTACTCATTGTTGGTACCAGTTATGGTAGTATTGCACTGTTGTTCATTGTGGGTTCGAGTTAATCGTACCACTGCTCATTGTTGGTACCAGTTAAGGTGGTATTGCACTGTTGTTAATTGTGGGTATGAATTAATCATAACATTGCTCATTGCTGGTACGAGTTAAGGTAGTGTTGCACTGTTGTTCATTGTTGGTACGAGTTAATCGTACCACTGCTCATTGTTGGTAGCAGTTAAGGTATTATTGCACTGTTGCTCATTATGGGTACGAATTAATCGTACAACTGCTCATTGTTGGTACCAGTTAAGGTAGGGTGCGAGTTAATCGTTCCACTGCTCATTGTTGGTACCAGTTAACATAGTATTGCACTGTTGTTCATTGTGGGTATGAGTTAATCGTACCACTGCTTATTGTTGGTACCAGTTAAGGTAGTATTGCACTGTTGTTCATTGTGGGTACGAGTTAATCGTACCACTGCTTATTGTTGGTACCACTTAAGGTGGTATTGCACTGTTCATTGTGGGTATGAGTTAATCGTACCACTGCTCATTGTTTGTACCAGTTAAGTTGGTGTTGCACTGTTGTTCATTGGTGGTATGATTTAATCATAACACTGCTCATTGTTGGTACCAGTTAAGGTAGTATTGCACTGTTGTTCATTGTGGGTATGAGTTAATCATACCACTGCTCATTGTTGGTACCAGTTAAGGTAGTATTGCACTGTTGTTCATTGTGGGTACGAGTTAATCGTACCACTGCTCATTGTTGGTACCAGTTAAAGTAGCATTGCACTGTTGTTCATTGTGGGTACGAGTTAATCGTGCCACTGCTCATTGTTGGTACCAGTTAAAGTAGCATTGCACTGTTGTTCATTGTGGGTATGAGTTAATCATACCACTACTCATTGTTGGTAGCAGTTAAGGTAGGGTGTGAGTTAATCCTGCCACTGCTCATTGGTGGTGCCAGTTAACATAGTATTGCACTGTTGTTCATTGTGGATATGAGTTAATCATACCACTGCTCATTGTTGGTACTAGTTAAGGTGGTATTGCACTGTTGTTCATTGTGGGTATGATTTAGTCGCACAATTGCTCATTGTTGGTACCAGTTAAGGTAGTATTGCACTGTTGATCATTGTGGCTACGAGTTAATCATACCACTGCTTATTGTTGGTACCACTTAAGGTGGTATTGCACTGTTCATTGTGGGTATGAGTTAATCGTACCACTGCTCATTGTTTGTACCAGTTAAGGTGGTGTTGCACTGTTGTTCATTGGTGGTATGAGTTAATCCTAACACTGCTCATTGGTGGTACCAGTTAAGGTAGTATTGCACTGTTGTTCATTGTGGGTATGAGTTAATCATAACACTGCTCATTGTTGTACCGGTTAAGGTAGTATTGCACTGTTGTTCATTGTGGGTATGAATTAATCACACCACTGCTCATTGTTGGTACCAGTTAAGGTAGTATTGCACTGTTGTTCATTGTGGGTACGAGTTAATCTTACCACTGCTCATTGTTGGCACCAGTTAAGGTAGTATTGCACTGTTGTTTATTGTGGGTATGAGTTAATCATATCACTGCTCATTGTTGGTACCAGTTAAGGTAGCATTGCACTGTTATTCATTGTGGGTACGAGTTAATCGTACCACTGCTCAATGTTGGTACCAGTTAATGTAGTTTTGCACTGTTGTTCATTGTGGGTATGAGTTAATCGTACCACTGCTCACTTTTGGCACCAGTTAAGATATTATTGCACTGTTGTTCGTTGTGGGTGCGAGTTAATTGTACCAATGCTCATTGTTGGTATCAGTTAAGGTAGTATTGCACTGTTGTTCATTGTGGGTAAGAGTTAATCATACCACTGCTCATTGTTGGCACCAGTTAAGGTAGTATTGCACTGTTTTTCATTGTGGGTATGATTTAATCATACCACTGCTCATTGTTGGTACCAGTTAAGGTAGTATTGCAATGTTGTTCATTGTGGGTACGAGTTAATCGTACCACTGCTCATTGTTGGTACCAGTTAAGATAGTGTTGCACTATTGTTCATTGTGGGTACGAGCTAACAGTACCACTGCTCATAGCTGGTACCAGTTAATGTAGTATTGCACTGTTATTCATTGTGGGTATGAGTTAATCGTACCACTGCTCATTGTTGGTACCAGTTAAGGTAGTATTGCAATGCTGTTCATTGTGGGTACGAGTTTATCATGCCACTGCTCATTGTTGGTACCAGTTAAGATAGCATTGCACTGTTGTTCATTGTGGGTACGAGTTTATCATACCACTGCTCATTGTTGGTACCAGTTAAGGTAGTATTGCACTGTTGTTCATTGTGGGTACAAGTTTATCGTACCACTGCTCGCTGTTCGTACCAGCTAAGGTAGTATTGCACTGTTGTTCATTGTGGGTACGAGTTAGTCGTACCACTGCTCATTGTTGGTACCAGTTAAGTTAGTATTGCACTTTTGTTCATTGTGGGTATGAGTTAATCGTACCACTGCTCATTGCTGGTACCAGTTAAGGTAGTATTGCACTGTTGTTCATTGTGGGTACGAGTTAATCGTACCACTGCACATTGCTGGTACCAGTTAAGGTAGTATTGCACTGTTGTTCATTGTGGGTACGAGTTAATCGTACCACTGCTCATTGTTGGTACCAGTTAAGTTAGTATTGCACTGTTGTTCATTGTGGGTATGAGTTAATCGTACCACTGCTCATTGTTTGTACAAAGTTATGGTGGTGTTGCACTATTGTTCATTGGTGGTATGAGTTAATCATACCACTACTCATTGTTGGTACCAGTTATGGTAGTATTGCACTGTTGTTCATTGTGGGTTCGAGTTAATCGTACCACTGCTCATTGTTGTACCAGTTAAGGTGGTATTGCACTGTTGTTGATTGTGGGTACGAATTAATCATAACATTGCTCATTGCTGGTATGAGTTAAGGTAGTGTTGCACTGTTGTTCATTGTTGGTACGAGTTAATCGTACCACTGCTCATTGTTGGTAGGAGTTAAGGTATTATTGCACTGTTGCTCATTATGGGTACGAATTAATCGTACAACTGCTCATTGTTGGTACCAGTTAAGGTAGGGTGCAAGTTAATCGTTCCACTGCTCATTGTTGGTACCAGTTAACATAGTATTGCACTGTTGTTCATTGTGGGTATGAGTTAATCGTACCACTGCTTATTGTTGGTACCAGTTAAGGTAGTATTGCACTGTTGTTCATTGTGGGTACGAGTTAATCGTACCACTGCTTATTGTTGGTACCACTTAAGGTGGTATTGCACTGTTCATTGTGGGTATGAGTTAATCGTACCACTGCTCTTTGTTTGTACCAGTTAAGTTGGTGTTGCACTGTTGTTCATTGGTGGTATGATTTAATCATAACACTGCTCATTGTTGGTACCAGTTAAGGTAGTATTGCACTCTTGTTCATTGTGGGTATGAGTTAATCGTACCACTGCTCATTGTTGGTACCAGTTAAGGTAGTATTGCACTGTTGTTCATTGTGGGTACAAGTTAATCGTACCACTGCTCATTGTTGGTACCAGTTAAAGTAGTATTGCACTGTTGTTTGTTGTGGGTATGAGTTAATCATACCACTGCTCATTGTTGGTACCAGTTAAGGTAGCATTGCACTGTTGTTCATTGTGGGTACGAGTTAATCGTACCACTGCTCATTGTTGGTACAAGTTAATGTAGTTTTGCACTGTTGTTCATTGTGGGTGAGAGTTAATTGTACCAATGCTCATTGTTGGTATCAGTTAAGGTAGTATTGCACTGTTGTTCATTGTGGGTAAGAGTTAATCATACCACTGCTCATTGTTGGAACCAGTTAAGATAGTATTGCACTGTTTTTCACTGTGGGTATGATTTAATCGTACCACTGTTCATTGTTGGTACCAGTTAAGGTAATATTGCACTGTTGTTCATTGTGGGTATGATTTAATCGTACCACTGCTCATTGTTGGTACCAGTTAATGTAGTATTGCACCTTTGTTCATTGTGGGTACGAGTTAATCATACCACTGCTCATTCTTTCTACCAGTTAAGGTAGTATTGCACTGTTGTTCATTGTGGGTAAGAGTTAATCATACCACTGCTCATTGTTGGCACCAGTTAAGGTAGTATTGCACTGTTTTTCATTGTGGTTATGATTTAATTGTACCACTGCTCATTGTTGGTACCAGTTAAGGTAGTATTGCAATGTTGTTCATTGTGGGTACGAGTTAATCGTACCACTGCTCATTGTTGGTACCAGTTAAGATAGTGTTGCACTCTTGTTCATAGTGGGTACGAGCTAACAGTACCACTGCTCATAGCTGGTACCAGTTAATGTAGTATTGCACTGTTGTTCATTGTGGGTATGAGTTAATCGTACCACTACTCATTGTTGGTACCAGTTAATGTAGTATTGCACTGTTATTCATTGTGGGTATGAGTTAATCGTACCACTGCTCATTGTTGGTACCAGTTAAGGTAGTATTGCACTGTTGTTCATTGTGGGTACGAGTTTATCATGCCACTGCTCATTGTTGGTACCAGTTAAGGTAGTATTGCATTGTTTTTCATTGTGGGTATGATTTAATCGTACCACTGCTCATTGTTGGTACCAGTTAAGGTAGTATTGCAATGTTGTTCATTGTGGGTACGAGTTAATCGTACCACTGCTCATTGTTGGTACCAGTTAAGATAGTGTTGCACTATTGTTCATTGTGGGTACGAGCTAACAGTACCACTGCTCATAGCTGGTACCAGTTAATGTAGTATTGCACTGTTGTTCATTGTGGGTATGAGTTAATCGTACCACTACTCATTGTTGGTACCAGTTAATGTAGTATTGCACTGTTATTCATTGTGGGTATGAGTTAATCGTACCACTGCTCATTGTTGGTACCAGTTAAGGTAGTATTGCACTGTTGTTCATTGTGGGTACGAGTTTATCATGCCACTGCTCATTGTTGGTACCAGTTAAGGTAGTATTGCACTGTTGTTCATTGTGTGTACGGGTTAATCATACCACTGCTCATTGTTACTACCAGTTAAGGTAGTATTGCACTGTTGTTCATTGTGGGTACGAGTTAATTGTACCACTGCTCATTGTTCATACCAGTTAAGGTAGTATTGCACTGTTGTTCATTGTGGGTACGAGTTAATCATACCACTGCTCATTGTTGGTACCAGTTAAGGTAGTATTGCACTGTTGTTCATTGTGGGTACAAGTTAATCGTACCACTGCTCATTGTTGGTGCCAGTTAAGGTAGTATTGCACTGTTGTTCATTGTGGGTACGAGTTAATCATACCACTGCTCATTCTTTCTACCAGTTAAGGTAGTATTGCACTGTTGTTCATTGTGGGTACAAGTTATTCGTACCACTGCTCATTTTTGGTACCAGTTAAGGTAGCATTGCACTGTTGTTCATTGTGGGTATGAGTTAATCGCACCACTGCTCATTGTTGGTACCAGTTAAGGTAGCATTGGACTGTTGTTCATTGTGGGTACGAGTTTATCGTACCACTGCTCATTGTTGGTACCAGTTAAGGTAGTATTGCACTGTTGTTCATTGTGGGTACAAGTTTATCGTACCACTGCTCATTGTTGGTACCTGCTAAGGTAGTATTGCACAGTTGTTCATTGTGGGTACGAGTTAGTCGTACCACTGCTCATTGTTGGTACCAGTTAAGGTAGTATTGCCCTGTTGTTCATTGTGGGTACGAGTTAATCGTACCACTGCACATTGCTGGTACCAGTTAACGTAGTATTGCACTGCTGTTCATTGTGGGTACAAGTTATTTGTACCACTGCTCATTGTTGGTACCAGTTAAGGTAGTATTGCATTGTTGTTCATTGGTGGTATGAGTTAATCATACCACTATTCATTGTTGGTACCAGTTATGGTAGTATTGCACTGTTGTTCATTGTGGGTTCGAGTTAATCGTACCACTGCTCATTGTTGGTACCAGTTAAGGTGGTATTGCACTGTTGTTGATTGTGGGTACGAATTAATCATAACATTGCTCATTGCTGGTACCAGTTAAGGTAGTGTTGCACTGTTGTTCATTGTTGGTACGAGTTAATCGTACCACTGCTCATTGTTGGTAGCAGTTAAGGTAGTATTGCACTGTTGCTCATTATGGGTACAAATTAATCGTACCACTGCTCATTGTTGGTACCAGTTAAGGTAGGGTGCGAGTTAATCGTTCCACTGCTCATTGTTGGTACCAGTTAACATAGTATTGCACTGTTGTTCATTGTGGGTATGAGTTAATCGTACCACTGCTTATTGTTGGTACCAGTTAAGGTAGTATTGCACTGTTGTTCATTGTGGGTACGAGTTAATCGTACCACTGCTTATTGTTGGTACCACTTAAGGTGGTATTGCACTGTTCATTGTGGGTATGAGTTAATCGTACCACTGCTCATTGTTTGTACCAGTTAAGGTGGTGTTGCACTGTTGTTCATTGGTGGTATGATTTAATCATAACACTGCTCATTGTTGGTACCAGTTAAGGTAGTATTGCACTGTTGTTCATTGTGGGTATGAGTTAATCGTACCACTGCTCATTGTTGGTACCAGTTAAGGTAGTATTGCACTGTTGTTCATTGTGGGTATGAATTAATCGTACCACTTCTCATTGTTGGTACCAGTTAAGGTAGTATTGCACTCTTGTTCATTGTGGGTACGAGTTAATCGTACCACTGCTCATTGTTGGTACCAGTTAAGGTAGTATTGCACTGCTGTTTATTGTGGGTATGAGTTAATCATACCACTGCTCATTGTTGGTACCAGTTAAGGTAGCATTGCACTGTTGTTCATTGTGGGTACGAGTTAATCGTACCACTGCTCTTTGTTGGTACCAGTTAATGTAGTTTTGCACTGTTGTTCATTGTGGGTACGAGTTAATCGTACCACTGCTCACTTTTGGCACCAGTTAAGGTATTATTGCACTGTTGTTTGTTGTGGGTGCGAGTTTATTGTACCAATGCTCATTGTTGGTATCAGTTAAGGTAGTATTGCACTGTTGTTCATTGTGGGTAAGAGTTAATCATACCACTGCTCATTGTTGGAACCAGTTAAGATAGCATTGCACTGTTTTTCACTGTGGGTATGATTTAATCGTACCACTGCTCATTGTTGGTACCAGTTAAGGTAATATTGCACTGTTGTTCATTGTGGGTATGATTTAATCGTACCACTGCTCATTGTTGGTACCAGTTAATGTAGTATTGCACTTTTGTTCATTGTGGGTACGAGTTAATCATACCACTGCTCATTCTTTCTACCAGTTAAGGTAGTATTGCACTGTTGTTCATTGTGGGTACAAGTTAATTGTACCACTGCTCATTGTTGGTACCAGTTAAGGTAGCATTGCACTGTTGTTTATTGTGGGTATGAATTAATCGTACCACTGCTCATTGTTGGTACCAGTTAAGGTAGCATTGCACTGTTGTTCATTGTGGGTACGAGTTTATCGTACCACTGCTCATTTTTGGTACCAGTTAAGGTAGTATTGCATTGTTGTTAATTGTGGGTACAAGTTTATCGTACCACTGCTCATTGTTGGTACCAGCTAAGGTAGTATTACACTGTTGTAATTGTGAGTACGAGTTAGTTGTACCACTGCTCAT
This sequence comes from Protopterus annectens, assembly GCF_019279795.1. NCBI lineage: Eukaryota > Metazoa > Chordata > Ceratodontiformes > Protopteridae > Protopterus > Protopterus annectens. The sequence continues at coordinate 358,790,815 of NC_056743.1, read as the reverse complement.
TGTTGGTACCAGTTAAGGTAGTATTGCACTCTTGTTCATTGTGGGTACGAGTTAATCGTACCTCTGCTCATTGTTGGTATCAGTTAAGGTAGTATTGCACTGTTGTTCATTGTGGGTATGAGTTAATCGTACCACTGCTCATTGTTGGTACCAGTTAAGGTAGTATTGCACTGTTGTTCATTGTGGGTGTGAGTTAATCATACCACTGCTCATTGTTGGTACCGGTTAAGGTAGTATTGCACTGTTGTTCATTGTGGGTACGAGTTAATCGTACCACTGCTCATTGTTGGTACCAGGTAAGGTTGCATTGCACTGTTGTTCATTGTGGGTGCAAGTTAATCGTACCACTGCTCATTGTTGGTACCAGTTAATGTAGCATTGCACTGTTGTTCATTGTGGGTATGAGTTAATCATACCACTATTCATTATTGGTACCAGTTAAGATAGTGTTGCACTGTTGTCATTGTAAGTATCAGTTAACAGTACCACTGCTCATTACTGGTACCAGTTAATGTACTATTGCACTGTTGTTCATTGTGGGTACGAGTTAATCGTACCACTGCTCATTGTTGGTACCAGTTAAGGTAGTATTGCACTGTTGCTCATTGTGGGTATGAGTTAATCATACCACTGCTCATTGTTGGTACTAGTTAAGGTAGCGTTGCACCATTGCTCTTTGTCAGTACCGGTTAAAGTATAATTGTACTGTTGATCATTGTCGGTACCAATTAAAATAGCATTGAACTGATACTCCTTGCTGGTACTTGTTGATACTGCACCACTACTCATTGTGAGTATCATTAAAGGTAGAATTGACTGTTGCTCTTTGTAGGCACCAGTTAAGTTTGTATTGCACAGTTGCTCATTGACAATAACAGTTAAGGTTGTATTGCACATTTGCTCATTGACAATAACTGATAAGGTTGTATTTCTCTGTTGCTCATTGTTAGTAGAAGTTAAGGTTGTATTCCACTGTTACTTATTGCTGGTACCAGTTAAGGTAGTATTGCACTGTTGTTCGTTGTGGGTATGAATTAATCGTACCACTGCTCATTGTTGGTACCAGTTAAGGTAGTATTGCACTGTTGTTCATTGTGGGTACGAGTTAATCGTACCACTGCTCATTGTTGGTACCAGTTAAGGTAGTATAGCACTGTTGTTTATTGTGTGTATGAGTTAATCATACCACTGCTCATTGTTGGTACCAGTTAAGGTAGCATTGCACTGTTGTTCATTGTGGGTATGAGTTAATCATACCACTGCTCATTGTTGGTACCAGTTAATGTAGTTTTGCACTGTTGTTCATTGTGGGTACGAGTTAATCATACCACTGCTCACTTTTGGCACCAGTTAAGGTATTATTGCACTGTTGTTCATTGTGGGTGTGAGTTAATTGTACCAATGCTCATTGTTGGTATCAGTTAAGGTAGTATTGCACTGTTGTTCATTGTGGGTACAAGTTAATCGTACCACTGCTCATTGTTGGTACCAGTTAAGATAGTGTTGCACTATTGTTCATTGTGGGTATGAGCTAACAGTACCACTGCTCATAGCTGGTACCAGTTAATGTAGTATTGCACTGTTATTCATTGTGGGTATGAGTTAATCATACCACTGCTCATTGTTGGTACCAGTTAAGGTAGTATTGCACTGTTGTTCATTGTGGGTACGAGTTTATCGTGCCACTGCTCATTGTTGGTACCAGTTAAGGTAGTATTGCACTGTTGTTCATTGTGTGTACGAGTTAATCGTACCACTGCTCATTGTTACTTCCAGTTAAGGTAGTATTGCACTGTTGTTCATTGTGGGAACGAGTTAATTGTACCACTGCTCATTGTTCGTACCAGTTAAGGTAGTATTGCACTGTTGTTCATTGTGGGTACAAGTTAATCGTACCACTGCTCATTGTTGTTACCAGTTAAGGTAGTATTGTACTGTTGTTCATTGTGGGTACGAGTTAATCGTACCACTGCTCATTATTGGTGCCAGTTAAGGTAGTATTGCACTGTTGTTCATTGTGGGTACGAGTTAATCGTACCACTGCTCATTTTTTTCTACCAGTTAAGGTAGTATTGCACTGTTGTTCATTGTGGGTACAAGTTAATCGTACCACTGCTCATTGTTGGTAACAGTTAAGGTAGCATTGCACTGTTGTTCATTGTGGGTATGAGTTAATTGTACCACTGCTCATTGTTGGTACCAGTTAAGGTAGCATTGCACTGTTGTTCATTGTGGGTACGAGTTTATCGTACCACTGCTCATTGTTGGTACCAGTTAAGGTAGTATTGCACTGTTGTTCATTGGGGGTACAAGTTTATCATACCACTGCTCATTGTTGGTACCAGTTAAGGTAGTATTGCACTGTTGTTCATTGTGGGTGTGAGTTAATCGTACCACTGCTCATTGTTGGTACCAGTTAAGGTAGTATTGCACTGTTTTTCATTGTGGGTACGAGTTAATCGTACCACTGCTCATTGTTGGTACCAGGTAATGTAGCATTGCACTGTTGTTCATTGTAGGTATGAGTTAACAGTACCACTGCTCATAGCTGGTACCAGTTAATGTACTATTGCACTGTTGTTCATTGTGAGTACGAGTTAATCGTACCACTGCTCATTGTTGGTACCAGTTAAGGTAGTATTGCACTGTTGCTCATTGTGGGTATGAGTTAATCGTACCACTGCTCATTGTTGGTACTAGTTAAGGTAGCGTTGCGCCATTGCTCTTTGTCAGTACCGGTTAAAGTATAATTGTACTGTTGATCATTGTCGGTACCAATTAAAATAGCATTGAACTGCTACTCCTTGCTGGTACTTGTTTATACTGCACCACTACTCATTGTGAGTATCAGTAAATGTAGAATTGACTGTTGCTCTTTGTAGGCACCAGTTAAGTTTGTATTGCACAGTTGCTCATTGACAATAACAGTTAAGGTTATATTGCACATTTGCTCATTGACAATTACTGATAAGGTTGTATTTCTCTGTTGCTCATTGTTAGTAGCAGTTAAGGTTGTATTCCACTGTTACTTATTTCTGGTACCAGTTAAGGTAGTATTCTACTGTTACTCATTGCTTGTTCCAATTAAGGTAATATTGCACCATTGCTCTTTGTTGGTACCATTTAATGTAGTATTGCACCATTGCTCATTTTTGGTAACGGTTAAGGTAGTATTGACTTTTGCTCATTTTTGTTACCAGTTAACATAGTATTGACTGTTGATCATTGCTGGTCCCAGTTAAGGTAATATTGTACCATTATTTTATGACATAAGGTAGTATTGCTGCTACAAGATAAGGTTGCATTGCATCATTGCTCATTGTTAGTACCAGTTAAGGTAGCATTGAACTGTTTCTCATTGTCAGTACCTGTTAAGATAGTATTGCACTGTTATTCATTGTCTGTACCATTTTAGGTACACTGGACTGTTGCTCATTGTCGGTACCAGTTAAGGTAGTACAGACTGTTGCGCATTGTTGGTACCAGTTAAAATAGTATTGAAGTGTTGTTCCTTGTCAGAACTATTCAACGTAGTATTGTGACTACTCATTGTCTGCACCAATTATGAAAGAATTGACTATTTTTCATTTTTGGTACCATTTAAGGTAGTACTCCACTATTACTTATTGCATATTACATCATTGCTCATTGTTGGTACCAGTTAAAGCCCTATTGCACTGTTGCTGATTGTTGGTATCAGTTAAGGTAGTATTGCATCATTGCTCATTGTTGGTACTAGTTAAGGTAGTATTGCACTGTTGCTCATTGTTGGTATCAGTTAAGGTAATATTGCATTGTTGTTTGTTGTCGGTACCAGCTGAGATAGTATTCCACCGTTGCTCATTGTTGATACCATTTAAGGTACTATTGACTGCTGCTCAGTGTTGATACTCATTAAGGTAGTAATGCACTGTTGCTCATTGTTTTCATCATTGCACTGATACTCTTTACTCGTTCCAGTTAAGGTAATATTGCACCATTGCTGATACCAGTTAAGGTAGTATTGCACAGTTGATCATTGTCAGTACCAATAAGGTAATATTGCACTGTTGCTCATTGTCTATACCAGTTAAGGTAGTATTGCACTGTTACTCATTTTCAGTACCAATTTAGGTAGTATAGCACAGTTGCTCATTATCTATACCAGTTAAGGTAGTATTGCACTGTTACTCATTGTCAGTACCAGTTTAGGTAGTATAGCACTGTTGCTCATTGTCGATACCAGTTAAGGTAGTATTGCACTATTCCTCATTGTCAGTACCAGTTTAGGTAGCATAGCACTGTTGCTCATTGTCGATACCAGTTAAAGTAGTATTGCACTGTTGTTCATTACCAGTTAAGGTAGGATTGCACTGTTGTTCATTGTGGGTATGAGTTAATCGTACCACTGCTCATTGTTTGTACAAAGTTATGGTGGTGTTGCACTATTGTTCATTGGTGGTATGAGTTAATCATACCACTACTCATTGTTGGTACCAGTTATGGTAGTATTGCACTGTTGTTCATTGTGGGTTCGAGTTAATCGTACCACTGCTCATTGTTGTACCAGTTAAGGTGGTATTGCACTGTTGTTGATTGTGGGTACGAATTAATCATAACATTGCTCATTGCTGGTATGAGTTAAGGTAGTGTTGCACTGTTGTTCATTGTTGGTACGAGTTAATCGTACCACTGCTCATTGTTGGTAGGAGTTAAGGTATTATTGCACTGTTGCTCATTATGGGTACGAATTAATCGTACAACTGCTCATTGTTGGTACCAGTTAAGGTAGGGTGCAAGTTAATCATTCCACTGCTCATTGTTGGTACCAGTTAACATAGTATTGCACTGTTGTTCATTGTGGGTATGAGTTAATCGTACCACTGCTTATTGTTGGTACCAGTTAAGGTAGTATTGCACTGTTGTTCATTGTGGGTACAAGTTAATCGTACCACTGCTTATTGTTGGTACCACTTAAGGTGGTATTGCACTGTTCATTGTGGGTATGAGTTAATCGTACCACTGCTCATTGTTTGTACCAGTTAAGTTGGTGTTGCACTGTTGTTCATTGGTGGTATGATTTAATCATAACACTGCTCATTGTTGGTACCAGTTAAGGTAGTATTGCACTGTTGTTCATTGTGGGTATGAGTTAATCGTACCACTGCTCATTGTTGGTACCAGTTAAGGTAGTATTGCACTGTTGTTCATTGTGGGTACAAGTTAATCGTACCACTGCTCATTGTTGGTACCAGTTAAAGTAGTATTGCACTGTTGTTTGTTGTGGGTATGAGTTAATCATACCACTGCTCATTGTTGGTACCAGTTAAGGTAGCATTGCACTGTTGTTCATTGTGGGTACGAGTTAATCGTACCACTGCTCATTGTTGGTACAAGTTAATGTAGTTTTGCACTGTTGTTCATTGTGGGTGCGAGTTAATTGTACCAATGCTCATTGTTGGTATCAGTTAAGGTAGTATTGCACTGTTGTTCATTGTGGGTAAGAGTTAATCATACCACTGCTCATTGTTGGAACCAGTTAAGATAGTATTGCACTGTTTTTCACTGTGGGTATGATTTAATCGTACCACTGTTCATTGTTGGTGCCAGTTAAGGTAATATTGCACTGTTGTTCATTGTGGGTATGATTTAATCGTACCACTGCTCATTGTTGGTACCAGTTAATGTAGTATTGCACTTTTGTTCATTGTGGGTACGAGTTAATCATACCACTGCTCATTCTTTCTACCAGTTAAGGTAGTATTGCACTGTTGTTCATTGTGGGTAAGAGTTAATCATACCACTGCTCATTGTTGGCACCAGTTAGTTGGTACCAGTTAAGATAGTGTTGCCTCTTGTATTGCACTGTTGTTCATTGTGGGTATGAGTTAATCGTACCACTACTCATTGTTGGTACCAGTTAATGTAGTATTGCACTGTTATTCATTGTGGGGTAGTATTGCACTGTTGTTCATTAGTTTATCATGCCACTGCTCATTGTTGGTACCAGTTAAGGTAGTATTGCATTGTTTGTTCATTAAACGCACCCACCTGCATAGCTGGTACCACCCAGTTAATAGTATTGCACTGTTGTTTGGTACCAGTTAATGTAGTATTGCACTGTTATTCATTGTGGGTATGAGTTAATCGTACCACTGCTCATTGTTGGTACCAGTTAAGGTAGTATTGCACTGTTGTTCATTGTGTTTATCATGCCACTGCTCATTGTTGGTACCAGTTAAGGTAGTATTGCACTGTTGTTCATTGGGTTAATCATACCACTGCTCATTGTTACTACCAGTTAAGGTAGTATTGCACTGTTGTTCATTGTGGGTACGAGTTAATTGTACCACTGCTCATTGTTCATACCAGTTAAGGTAGTATTGCACTGTTGTTCATTGTGGGTACGAGTTAATCATACCACTGCTCATTGTTGGTACCAGTTAAGGTAGTATTGCACTGTTGTTCATTGTGGGTACAAGTTAATCGTACCACTGCTCATTGTTGGTGCCAGTTAAGGTAGTATTGCACTGTTGTTCATTGTGGGTACGAGTTAATCATACCACTGCTCATTCTTTCTACCAGTTAAGGTAGTATTGCACTGTTGTTCATTGTGGGTACAAGTTATTCGTACCACTGCTCATTTTTGGTACCAGTTAAGGTAGCATTGCACTGTTGTTCATTGTGGGTATGAGTTAATCGTACCACTGCTCATTGTTGGTACCAGTTAAGGTAGCATTGGACTGTTGTTCATTGTGGGTACGAGTTTATCGTACCACTGCTCATTGTTGGTACCAGTTAAGGTAGTATTGCACTGTTGTTCATTGTGGGTACAAGTTTATCGTACCACTGCTCATTGTTGGTACCTGCTAAGGTAGTATTGCACTGTTGTTCATTGTGGGTACGAGTTAGTCGTACCACTGCTCATTGTTGGTACCAGTTAAGTTAGTACTACACTTTTGTTCATTGTGGGTACGAGTAAATCGTACCACTGCTCATTGTTGGTACCAGTTAAGGTAGTATTGCCCTGTTGTTCATTGTGGGTACGAGTTAATCGTACCACTGCACATTGCTGGTACCAGTTAACGTAGTATTGCACTGCTGTTCATTGTGGGTACAAGTTAATTGTACCACTGCTCATTGTTGGTACCAGTTAAGGTAGTATTGCACTGTTGTTCATTGGTGGTATGAGTTAATCATACCACTATTCATTGTTGGTACCAGTTATGGTAGTATTGCACTGTTGTTCATTGTGGGTTCGAGTTAATCGTACCACTGCTCATTGTTGGTACCAGTTAAGGTGGTATTGCACTGTTGTTGATTGTGGGTACGAATTAATCATAACATTGCTCATTGCTGGTACCAGTTAAGGTAGTGTTGCACTGTTGTTCATTGTTGGTACGAGTTAATCGTACCACTGCTCATTGTTGGTAGCAGTTAAGGTAGTATTGCACTGTTGCTCATTATGGGTACAAATTAATCGTACCACTGCTCATTGTTGGTACCAGTTAAGGTAGGGTGCGAGTTAATCGTTCCACTGCTCATTGTTGGTACCAGTTAACATAGTATTGCACTGTTGTTCATTGTGGGTATGAGTTAATCGTACCACTGCTTATTGTTGGTACCAGTTAAGGTAGTATTGCACTGTTGTTCATTGTGGAGTACGAGTTAATCATACCACTGCTTATTGTTGGTACCACTTAAGGTGGTATTGCACTGTTCATTGTGGGTATGAGTTAATCGTACCACTGCTCATTGTTTGTACCAGTTAAGGTGGTGTTGCACTGTTGTTCATTGGTGGTATGATTTAATCATAACACTGCTCATTGTTGGTACCAGTTAAGGTAGTATTGCACTGTTGTTCATTGTGGGTATGAGTTAATCGTACCACTGCTCATTGTTGGTACCAGTTAAGGTAGTATTGCACTGTTGTTCATTGTGGGTATGAATTAATCGTACCACTTCTCATTGTTGGTACCAGTTAAGGTAGTATTGCACTCTTGTTCATTGTGGGTACGAGTTAATCGTACCACTGCTCATTGTTGGTACCAGTTAAGGTAGTATTGCACTGCTGTTTATTGTGGGTATGAGTTAATCATACCACTGCTCATTGTTGGTACCAGTTAAGGTAGCATTGCACTGTTGTTCATTGTGGGTACGAGTTAATCGTACCACTGCTCTTTGTTGGTACCAGTTAATGTAGTTTTGCACTGTTGTTCATTGTGGGTACGAGTTAATCGTACCACTGCTCACTTTTGGCACCAGTTAAGGTATTATTGCACTGTTGTTTGTTGTGGGTGCGAGTTTATTGTACCAATGCTCATTGTTGGTATCAGTTAAGGTAGTATTGCACTGTTGTTCATTGTGGGTAAGAGTTAATCATACCACTGCTCATTGTTGGAACCAGTTAAGATAGCCTTGCACTGTTTTTCACTGTGGGTATGATTTAATCATACCACTGCTCGTTGTTGGTACCAGTTAAGGTAATATTGCACTGTTGTTCATTGTGGGTATGATTTAATCGTACCACTGCTCATTGTTGGTACCAGTTAATGTAGTATTGCACTTTTGTTCATTGTGGGTACGAGTTAATCATACCACTGCTCATTCTTTCTACCAGTTAAGGTAGTATTGCACTGTTGTTCATTGTGGGTACAAGTTAATTGTACCACTGCTCATTGTTGGTACCAGTTAAGGTAGCATTGCACTGTTGTTTATTGTGGGTATGAATTAATCGTACCACTGCTCATTGTTGGTACCAGTTAAGGTAGCATTGCACTGTTGTTCATTGTGGGTACGAGTTTATCGTACCACTGCTCATTGTTGGTACCAGTTAAGGTAGTATTGCATTGTTGTTAATTGTGGGTACAAGTTTATCGTACCACTGCTCATTGTTGGTACCAGCTAAGGTAGTATTACACTGTTGTTCATTGTGGGTACGAGTTAGTTGTACCACTGCTCATTGTTGGTACCAGTTAAGGTAGTATTGCACTCTTGTTCATTGTGGGTACGAGTTAATCGTACCTCTGCTCATTGTTGGTATCAGTTAAGGTAGTATTGCACTGTTGTTCATTGTGGGTATGAGTTAATCGTACCACTGCTCATTGTTGGTACCAGTTAAGGTAGTATTGCACTGTTGTTCATTGTGGGTATGAGTTAATCATACCACTATTCATTATTGGTACCAGTTAAGATAGTGTTGCACTGTTGTCATTGTAAGTATCAGTTAACAGTACCACTGCTCATTACTGGTACCAGTTAATGTACTATTGCACTGTTGTTCATTGTGGGTACGAGTTAATCGTACCACTGCTCATTGTTGGTACCAGTTAAGGTAGTATTGCACTGTTGCTCATTGTGGGTATGAGTTAATCATACCACTGCTCATTGTTGGTACTAGTTAAGGTAGCGTTGCACCATTGCTCTTTGTCAGTACCGGTTAAAGTATAATTGTACTGTTGATCATTGTCGGTACCAATTAAAATAGCATTGAACTGATACTCCTTGCTGGTACTTGTTGATACTGCACCACTACTCATTGTGAGTATCATTAAAGGTAGAATTGACTGTTGCTCTTTGTAGGCACCAGTTAAGTTTGTATTGCATAGTTGCTCATTGACAATAACAGTTAAGGTTGTATTGCACATTTGCTCATTGACAATAACTGATAAGGTTGTATTTCTCTGTTGCTCATTGTTAGTAGAAGTTAAGGTTGTATTCCACTGTTACTTATTGCTGGTACCAGTTAAGGTAGTATTGCACTGTTGTTCGTTGTGGGTATGAATTAATCGTACCACTGCTCATTGTTGGTACCAGTTAAGGTAGTATTGCACTGTTGTTCATTGTGGGTACGAGTTAATCGTACCACTGCTCATTGTTGGTACCAGTTAAGGTAGTATAGCACTGTTGTTTATTGTGTGTATGAGTTAATCATACCACTGCTCATTGTTGGTACCAGTTAAGGTAGTATTGCACTGTTGTTTGTTGTGGGTATGAGTTAATCATACCACTGCTCATTGTTGGTACCAGTTAAGGTAGCATTGCACTGTTGTTCATTGTGGGTACGAGTTAATCATACCACTGCTCACTTTTGGCACCAGTTAAGGTATTATTGCACTGTTGTTCATTGTGGGTGCGAGTTAATTGTACCAATGCTCATTGTTGGTATCAGTTAAGGTAGTATTGCACTGTTGTTCATTGTGGGTACAAGTTAATCGTACCACTGCTCATTGTTGGTACCAGTTAAGATAGTGTTGCACTATTGTTCATTGTGGGTATGAGCTAACAGTACCACTGCTCATAGCTGGTACCAGTTAATGTAGTATTGCACTGTTATTCATTGTGGGTATGAGTTAATCATACCACTGCTCATTGTTGGTACCAGTTAAGGTAGTATTGCACTGTTGTTCATTGTGGGTACGAGTTTATCGTGCCACTGCTCATTGTTGGTACCAGTTAAGGTAGTATTGCACTGTTGTTTATTGTGTGTACGAGTTAATCGTACCACTGCTCATTGTTACTTCCAGTTAAGGTAGTATTGCACTGTTGTTCATTGTGGGAACGAGTTAATTGTACCACTGCTCATTGTTCGTACCAGTTAAGGTAGTATTGCACTGTTGTTCATTGTGGGTACAAGTTAATCGTACCACTGCTCATTGTTGTTACCAGTTAAGGTAGTATTGTACTGCTGTTCATTGTGGGTACGAGTTAATCGTACCACTGCTCATTATTGGTGCCAGTTAAGGTAGTATTGCACTGTTGTTCATTGTGGGTACGAGTTAATCGTACCACTGCTCATTTTTTTCTACCAGTTAAGGTAGTATTGCACTGTTGTTCATTGTGGGTACAAGTTAATCGTACCACTGCTCATTGTTGGTAACAGTTAAGGTAGCATTGCACTGTTGTTCATTGTGGGTATGAGTTAATTGTACCACTGCTCATTGTTGGTACCAGTTAAGGTAGCATTGCACTGTTGTTCATTGTGGGTACGAGTTTATCGTACCACTGCTCATTGTTGGTACCAGTTAAGGTAGTATTTCACTGTTGTTCATTGTGGGTACAAGTTTATCATACCACTGCTCATTGTTGGTACCAGTTAAGATAGTATTGCACTGTTGTTCATTGTGGGTGCGAGTTAATCGTACCACTGCTCATTGTTGGTACCAGTTAAGGTAGTATTGCACTGTTTTTCATTGTGGGTACGAGTTAATCGTACCACTGCTCATTGTTGGTACCAGGTAATGTAGCATTGCACTGTTGTTCATTGTAGGTATGAGTTAACAGTACCACTGCTCATAGCTGGTACCAGTTAATGTACTATTGCACTGTTGTTCATTGTGGGTACGAGTTAATCGTACCACTGCTCATTGTTGGTACCAGTTAAGGTAGTATTGCACTGTTGCTCATTGTGGGTATGAGTTAATCGTACCACTGCTCATTGTTGGTACTAGTTAAGGTAGCGTTGCACCATTGCTTTTTGTCAGTACCGGTTAAAGTATAATTGTACTGTTGATCATTGTCGGTACCAATTAAAATAGCATTGAACTGCTACTCCTTGCTGGTACTTGTTTATACTGCACCACTACTCATTGTGAGTATCAGTAAATGTAGAATTGACTGTTGCTCTTTGTAGGCACCAGTTAAGTTTGTATTGCACAGTTGCTCATTGACAATAACAGTTAAGGTTATATTGCACATTTGCTCATTGACAATTACTGATAAGGTTGTATTTCTCTGTTGCTCATTGTTAGTAGCAGTTAAGGTTGTATTCCACTGTTACTTATTTCTGGTACCAGTTAAGGTAGTATTCTACTGTTACTCATTGCTTGTTCCAATTAAGGTAATATTGCACCATTGCTCTTTGTTGGTACCATTTAATGTAGTATTGCACCATTGCTCATTTTTGGTAACGGTTAAGGTAGTATTGACTTTTGCTCATTTTTGTTACCAGTTAACATAGTATTGACTGTTGATCATTGCTGGTCCCAGTTAAGGTAATATTGTACCATTATTTTTATGACATAAGGTAGTATTGCTGCTACAAGATAAGGTTGCATTGCATCATTGCTCATTGTTAGTACCAGTTAAGGTAGCATTGAACTGTTTCTCATTGTCAGTACCTGTTAAGATAGTATTGCACTGTTATTCATTGTCTGTACCATTTTAGGTACACTGGACTGTTGCTCATTGTCGGTACCAGTTAAGGTAGTACAGACTGTTGCTCATTGTTGGTACCAGTTAAAATAGTATTGAAGTGTTGTTCCTTGTCAGAACTATTCAACGTAGTATTGTGACTACTCATTGTCTGCACCAATTATGAAAGAATTGACTATTTTTCATTTTTGGTACCATTTAAGGTAGTATTCCACTATTACTTATTGCATATTACATCATTGCTCATTGTTGGTACCAGTTAAAGCCCTATTGCACTGTTGCTGATTGTTGGTATCAGTTAAGGTAGTATTGCATCATTGCTCATTGCTGGTACTAGTTAAGGTAGTATTGCACTGTTGCTCATTGTTGGTATCAGTTAAGGTAATATTGCATTGTTGTTTGTTGTCGGTACCAGCTGAGATAGTATTCCACCGTTGCTCATTGTTGATACCATTTAAGGTACTATTGACTGCTGCTCAGTGTTGATACTCATTAAGGTAGTAATGCACTGTTGCTCATTGTTTTCATCATTGCACTGATACTCTTTACTCGTTCCAGTTAAGGTAATATTGCACCATTGCTGATACCAGTTAAGGTAGTATTGCACAGTTGATCATTGTCAGTACCAATAAGGTAATATTGCACTGTTGCTCATTGTCTATACCAGTTAAGGTAGTATTGCACTGTTACTCATTTTCAGTACCAATTTAGGTAGTATAGCACAGTTGCTCATTATCTATACCAGTTAAGGTAGTATTGCACTGTTACTCATTGTCAGTACCAATTTAGGTAGTATAGCACTGTTGCTCATTGTCGATACCAGTTAAGGTAGTATTGCACTATTCCTCATTGTCAGTACCAGTTTAGGTAGCATAGCACTGTTGCTCATTGTCGATACCAGTTAAAGTAGTATTGCACTGTTGTTCATTACCAGTTAAGGTAGGATTGCACTGCTGTTCATTGTTAGTTTCGACTTAGATACTACTGACTGTTGCTTATTGTTGGTGTCAATTAAGGTAGTACTTTGCTGTTGGTCATTGTCGGTACTTGTTTAGGAAGTATTGATAGTTGCTCATTGTTGCTACCAGTTAAGGTAGTATTGCACTGTTGTTGATTATTGATACCAATTAAGGTGCTATTGACTGTTGCTCATTGTTAGTACCAGTTAGGTTAGCATTGCATAGTTGCTCATTGTCGATGCCAGTTAAGGTAGCATTAACTTTACTTGCTATCAATACCAGTTAAGGTAGTATTGCACTGTTGCACATTGTTGGTACCAGTTAAGGTAGTATTGCACTGCTGTTCATTGTTAGTAGTAATTAAGATACTGATTGTAGCTCATTATTGATATTAATTAACATAGAACTTCATTATTGACAGTTGCTCATTGTTGGTACCGGTTAAGGTACTTTTGCTCTGTTGCTGATTGTTGATACCAGTTAAGCTACTATTGACTGTTGCTCAGTGTTGGCACCAGTTCAAGTAGTAATGCACTGTTTCCCATAGTTCCTACCATTGCACAGATACTCATTACTGGTTCCAGTTAAGGTAATATTGCACCATTGCTGGTAGCAGTTAAGGTACTATTGCACTGTTGCTCATTGTTGGTACCAGTTAAGGTAGTATTGCACAGTTGCGCATTGCCAGTACATTTTAAGGTAATATTGCACTGTTGCTGATTATTGATACCAGTTAAGGTGCTATTGACTGTTGCTCATTGTTAGTACCAGTTAGGTTAGCATTGCATAGTTGCTCATTGTCGATGCCAGTTAAGGTAGCATTGACTTTACTTGTTGTCACTACCAGTTAAGGTAGTATTGCAGTGTTGCACATTGTTGGTACCAGTTAAGGTACCAACCAACCTTTTTTCACTTTGCTCATTGTCGATGCCAGTTAAGGTAGCATTGACTTTACTTGTTGTCACTACCAGTTAAGGTAGTACTGCAGTGTTGCACATTGTTGGTACCAGTTAAGGTAGTATTGCACTGTTGCACATTGTTGGTACCAGTTAAGGTAGTATTGCACTGTTGTTCATTGTTGCTGCCATTTAACGTAGTATTGGAACCCTGTCTTGTTGCTACTTACACTGTTGGTCATTGACTAGACTAGTTAAGTCAACATTTAAATGATTTATTCTGCATTGTTTTCTTCATTACTGATACTAATTAAGGTATTGCATTGATATTGCACTAGCCTTGATTTATGTTGCTGCATTTCTTCAGATTATTCTTCTGCTAGTGTCTACCACTGCTGATCAGTACTTATCAATCTTCTGTTACAGCATTTTACTTGTATTAGCATATGTGCTATGCTGTTACTACATATGTCATCAATGGTGAAAGTTTATCTAAAATATTGTTATTACATTTGAAGTTATTGGTGTAACTTTCTCTGATATACTGTTACTACACTTGCAGTTATTGGTATAAGCTTACCCAATATATAAAATCATTGCAGCTTTAGTTATTAGCATTAGATTTTCTTATATCTGTTGATGTCCTCCCATATCGCTGCTGTAGTATTCAGCACCTCTGGGATCTCCCGGAAAGGATAGCCCAATGTCCAGCACATATACCAAAGCCTTTGTTACATAGGGAGCATTGTATGTCAGATGTGTGCTGCCCATACAAGCATAGGGCATAAAGGTGACATACAAATGGTCCCAACTCAGAACTTCATTGCGCCAACTTAAAAGCTATTATTGCTCACTGTGGTCTGAACACCCTTCACTTTGCTGGTTATATCAAGTGTAAAACTTTCAGAAAGTACCCTGTTATGTTTTTTTTTAACATTGTTCAGTGAGTTACATTCCATCTAAGAAAGGGATATGTTAGTGTGGGAGGCAGATTCCCCAATAAAACCACCAATGTAAGTGGCTGTTTTGCTTTAGTGCATATCTCAGCCACACTCAGTGTTCCATCTGTCAGGTGTTTGTACCCTAGTGCATATCACAACCACACTCAGTATTCCATCTGTCAGGCGTTTGTACCCAAGACTATGTGTGGTTGCCTTTTTTCACTTTGCACATACCTTGAGAAATAACATCTCAAGCGTTTGGCCCAAGGTATAACGGCAGAATCCACTATTCCCAAGGTACAGTCGTAACTCAAAAAGAAGGCCAAGAAGTCTTGGCGTGAGTCTTCTGCTGCTTTCCAGCCTGCACTGGATGTCTTTCTTGAGGTGAATTGAGAACCCAAAGAATAGCCCAGCAATCCCATCAGTTTCTCATGCCAAGTCCTTCTTAGTGGTCGGTATGGAGCCAGCTTTTCACAGATAATTGAAGACCTTGCAGGTGTCTTCCACAGATGTTTAGGGGGAACCATGGCTGATTGTTTCTAAGAGGCCTAGAGGGATTCTTCAGATCTTTGTTATGGAAGAGGTGCCAGGTACCTTAATCAAATTCAAGCAAGGGTCTGAACCTCTGTGTTTTATCAGAGTGGATTTCTCAGTGAAAAAAAGGCAGAAGACTAAGTATGTAGTGCCAGCCCCCCGGGATACACAAAGGGAATGGCATGATTTTACTGAATACTTGATCAAAGTCTTCATGGCATTGATTCCTCCTCAGGGGTTTCAGTTCCTGCTCCTCTTTGGTCCTGTACCCCTAAGAGGGCTAAGGACCGGGAGTCTTCAGACTAGGATTCTGACTCTGAGGCTGACTCCTTAGCCTACTCCTCTCAGTTGGCTTCCCTTTTAGACTATGGTTCTGAGGAGGAGGAATCTTTCAGTCCTGATTCTCCTTTGGAGCAGCTTTTCTTTGGTGACATGGTCCTACGTATGATGGAGCATTTCAAGTGGAATAGCCCTGGAGTATCGGACATCCAGAAAAGGTATTATGAGTTGTTAGAAATGGACTGTCCTAAACCTTCAGCTGTCCCTCTTGTGTTGGCTGCTCTATTAGATACTTTCTCTGTTGATTCCCAAACTCCAGATTCTCAAAATCCAACTACTAAGAAATCTATAAGGTTCCTGAGGCCTGCAAGTTCTTGTTCAAGTGCCCTTTAAATGATCCTGCAGTGGTTTTGGTATATACTGATAAGCTTCTAGGTTGTTGCCTTCTTCCAAGCTCCTTCCTTCAATAAGGACAGTACATCCATGGAATGGATTGATAAGAAGATATACACTTCAGCTCCTTTATCCTTCAGTGCTATCAATTACCTGAGTGATATGACAAGGTACATTCTGTCTCTTCTTACCAAGAGTGAAAAGAATGTTTTTGATATGCTTGACTCTGATGATAAGACCTCAGCTCTCGCCTTGCTCAGTTCCACTTCTCAGCTTGCCTGTCACTCTGTTAAATGCTGCTATGATGAAGCTTATGCATCCTCTGGGGCTGTTGCCTCTCACTGAGTGATGAGGCACTATTCCTGGTGTTGTCTTCAAGCTTTGCCAGATGATATCAAAGCAAAGCTTCTGTACGCTCACTTGGATAACCAGAATTTGTTTGGTGCTGCTATGGATGACCTTTTCAAGATAGTACATGATCAGGGTAAGGTCGTGAAAGATTTGCAGCAGATTTTGTCTCACCTATTCCAAATGTTAAAGGAACTATCCTAGTAAAACTGCTTTTTTGTGTAGGTTGCCTAGACAGTCTTCCAAAAATAAAAAGGCTCCTAGGTGTGTTTTTGTCACATACCCAGACCTCAGAAGCAGCCATTTTCTGATAAATATGCAGCCCTCTGACTGTCTGTCCTTTTTCCTCTCAGCTAGGTTCCCTTATCCCTAAGGCTTTCTCTTCATGACCCCTCCCAGTTTGGCAGCTGATTACCATAGACCCCTGGGTTCTCTCCATTATCCACCATGGGTACCTTAAGACATGGAAGACTTTTTCTTCCTTTTCCAGCATTCCTCAACCTCTTTCTCATTTTCCAGGGGTATTGCAGGCTCTGCTATTCTAGATGTTCCACAGATTGAGAGTGGTTTGAGTTTTCTTTCCAGAAAATCTTATATGTCCAAATGGAAGATATTTTCTGTTTGGTATCTCAGACATCACCGGGACCCTTTTTTAGTGGGAATTTGCTATCCTTGTGAACTACTGCATGCTGGCTTGGTATATTCTTTAGTGAAAACCTCTTGTCAGCCACTTCTGCCTGTGTGCCACTTATTCCTCTTTTAGCCTCTAAGTTTGAGGTCAAGCAGTTTCCTAAAGGTGTCCTTCATATTAGACCCCAAATAAGGCCATTTCCCCCCTTCTTGGAATCTTAATTTTGTTCCTAAAAAGCTAACCAAGGCTTCTTTTGAACCTGCTGTTTCTTCTTCTTTGCAATATTGCACCCAGAAGACAGTTTTATTGGTTACTTTAACTTCTGCCAGAAGTGTTTCTGAGTTCAGGCCTTGATGGTGGTTCTTCCTTTTTTTCATAGAGACCGGGTAGGGTGTCTCTCTTTACAAGTCGTCCATTTTGACCAAAGTGGTTAATGAGCTGTCACTTAATTAATCTATCCATCTTCCTTCTTTTTTCCCTTCTCTGTAGTCTACTAGTAAGAATGTTCCTTGTACCTTGGATTTGTACAGACAGATATTTATATAGACAAAACAAAGGTCTTTCATAAATCTGACAAGCTTTTTGTTTCTTTTCATACCAGGACATTGGGTTTGGCAGTTTGTTAGCAAACCATCTCCTCCTGGATTTCCAAGGCCATTTCTTTTTGTTATTCTTTTCATGGTAAACAGTTGTCTGCTTCACTGAGGGCTCATTCCACTAGAATAGTGGCTTCCTCGAGGACTTTCTTCAAAGGTTTGGATACAAATTCCATCCTTGAAGCTGCTACTTGGTCTTTGCTTCACACTTTCTGAATACATTAGAAACTGGATGTCATTTTGCGATGCAGAGCAGGTTTCGCCAAGGCATTCCTGCATGGTTTGTGGAGAGCTTCTCCTTCCCTTCCTCCTCCCTGCCTTCACTATATTCTCCCAGAAGTGATGAATACTGCAAAAGTAATATGGAAGGACATAGATACACTTGTGTAAAATCTTACCATAACACATGTCCTTCTTTTTCAGTGTTGCAATATTCACTGCCCTTGTTCCCGCCCCCTTTTCTCTTCCTTTTTCTCATTCCTGCCCCCTTTTCTCTTCCTTTTGCTCGTTCCCACCCCCTTTTCTCTTCCTTATGTTCATTCTCGCCCCCTTTTCTATTCCTTTTGCTCATTCCCGCCCCCTTTTCTCTTCCTTTTGCTCATTCCCACCCCCTTTTCTCTTCCTTTTGCTCGTTACTGCCCCCTTTTCTCTTCCTTTTGCTCATTCCCACCCCCTTTTCTCTTCCTTTTGCTCATTCCCGCCCCTTTTCTCTTCCTTTTGCTCATTCCCACCCCCTTTTCTCTTCCTTTTGCCCATTCCCACCACCTTTTCTCTTCCTTGTGCTCATTCCTGCCCCCTTTTCCTCTTCCTTTTGCTCATTCCCGCCCCCTTTTCTCTTCCTTTTGCTCATTCCCACCCCCTTTTCTCTTCCTTTTGCTCGTTACTGCCCCCTTTTCTCTTCCTTTTGCTCATTCCCACCCCCTTTTCTCTTCCTTTTGCTCATTCCCGCCCCTTTTCTCTTCCTTTTGCTCATTCCCACCCCCTTTTCTCTTCCTTTTGCCCATTCCCACCACCTTTTCTCTTCCTTGTGCTCATTCCTGCCCCCTTTTCCTCTTCCTTTTGCTCATTCCCACCCCTTTTCTCTTCCTTTTGCTCATTCCCGCCCCCTTTTCTCTTCCTTTTGCTCATTCCCCCCTTTTCTCTTCCTTTTGCATGGGTGGTATTTTGTTATTGGTTGAGAGGTTCCTCTGCTTCCTTCCTTTTTCTAGATATACATGTCCTCCTTCCACTGAAGGTCCCGGTTGTCCTTGGACACTTTGGTTCTGAGCAGGGAGTATTCATGTCATCTTTATACCCTATGATTGCGTGGGGAACATATATCTGATGTACATTGCTGCCTAGGTAATAAATGCTTTGGTATACTGGCTAGTCATTGGGTTATCCTTGGCAGGAGAGCTCAGAGATAATGAATACTGCAAAGGTGAAAAGAAGGACATCTGCTGTTAAAATTTTATAAAACTGTACTTTATTACATTTGCAAATGGTGTTGTAAGCTTAAGTGATATATTGTCACTACACTAGTAGCTATTTGCATTAGCTTTTCTGATGTACAGTTGCTACACCTGATATACTGTTATTACTGACACTGCACTTGTATTTATAGGTGTTAGATTATTTGGTATACTATGACTAAACTTGTAGTTAAAGGTTTAATCTTACAGTTACTCCACTTAAAGTTTTTATGGTTAGCTTAATTGAAATACTGTTTCTAAACTAGTAAAACCCATTCAACATGACTTCAGGCCAAAACATAGTACTAGCACTGCCCTACTGTCTTTTACCAACACCATCCAAAGTCTCCTAAATGAAGGCCAACTTGTCTCACTCATCCATATTCCTTGATATGTCAAAAGCCTTTGACACTGTTTCACACCAAATCTTACTTAACATACTGTCATCTTATGGCCTTAGTTCAACTGCTGTCTCTGGTTCCATAGCTATCTCTCTAACTGTCAGCAAGCTACCAAATGGGAATATACCCTTTCCCCTCTTCTCCCCATCTCTATTGGAGTAGGCCAAGGTTCCATACTTGGCCCCCTTCTCTTTACAATATTTACAAATGACCTTTGCTCTGCCACTCAACTAGCCTCCATAGTCTAGTATGCTGAAGATTGCACAGTTATTTGCTTAGCCGCCACTCCCCAGGAACTACAAACAAAAATGCAAATATCATTTCAGGATATAGTAAAATACCTCACTGAGCACCAACTTATACTAAACCCTAACAAAACCAAGACAATAGTTTTCAGAAACAAGAAACACCAAAACTTGCAAGTTCCCTCTAACAATATCTTCCTCAAATGGCACCAAAATAGATCCCACAAGTCAAACCAAACTTTTAGGTGTCACAAACTCTAAGATTTGATATCCACATCATCCTCACCATCAAAAAAGTCCACACCAAACTATGCACACTACATAGAGCCAAACCATTCCTTACTGAAAGTGCCAGATTAGCCACTGACCACTCACAGCTGCTTTCCACCCTCCTCTATGGATCCCACATATTTACTAATCTACAAAACATCTAGCAAATCATTGTCACTGCTCCTGCCATACTCCTGGCTAAGTCTACCCACTCTCCATCTATTTTCTCTTATAACTGCTCCTTATTCTATCTAGGTCAACCCCCTTGGCTACTGTTTATACATGGCTAATGTTTTATTATACTTCTCCTATTAGTAGCCAGTGTGATCTTAAATCCTAGGAAATGAATGGTCAAACACTGTTTTTTGAAACTGCATGTCTTGCCTGTACCATAATTGAATTGTTTTTCTGTTTCTTTTTACACTGTGACTTATCACACATTAGTAATATTGTTAATATTATGGCTATTTCATTTTCTCAACTGTATGTTTGGAGCTTTTCTCCCTGATCTCTGCTGAAAATGGGTTTCTGGCCCAGACAGACATTACCCAGTAAACAAATGTAATAAATAAGTAATCAAATAATTAAATAGTTATTGATAGATTCATAGGATTTTTATAAGCTTACAGTCAAAAAAAGACCATGAAAAATCTCATTCACATCACCGAGTACTGGTGGAAAGAGCAGTGCCCCTATTAAGCAGACTTTCTCCACATATTCCTGGTGAAAATGAGATGTAAGGTTGTATGTTATACAAGAAGAAGTGAAAGACATAAGAAAAAAAAAGAAGTTTTTCGTGTGCAAACTGTAAAAGCAGGTAAAACAAGGAAGTATCATGTAAGAATAAGTAGTAAGAAGGAAGGGTAACTTAGAGGTATGAGATATGGGACACTGTTATTGCACTGCTGGGTATTTTACACAGAGGTAAAAAAGTTTATTTATATTAATAAAAAACTCATTTTACGACATTTTCCTTGAAACTGGAGAGTGTATGAAAACGTTTCTAGAACAATATTAGAAAAAAGATGATAATCCTTGGAATTTATATGTTGTACAAGCATTTAATAGGGAAGGAAAAAAGAAAATGTGCAATTTCGTACCAAACTACAGAAAGAGACTTTGAGAAACTACTTAAAAACTATGTGCAAAGATACTATTGACATTGCAAAACATTATGACAATAGAAGTTTATGGAATGGGGGTTTGGAATATGGTGTTGTTTTGCAAATGAAAAATGAAAATACAATATATGCACCTAGTATAATTAAAGTAGATGGAAATAGAAGGTTTGTGAAATATTGAGGTCAACCAAATTCATGTTTTTTGTGGTAAGAAAGGTCATTTAATTAGTAATTTGATCAAATGAAGTATTTTATTTGTGGAAAAACAGGTCATGAAGTAAAAAGATGTGAGCAGAAATGTATAAAAAGTGAGCAAATGGACAGTCACGGATGGAGTGTGAGGTAAATGGAAATGAAATAGGGGAAGGGAAAGGAGACCAAGTGAAAAAATGTTATAGAGTGCGATATAGAGACAGGACAAGACAAAACAAAAAAAAGAAGATATAATGGTAAAGGTTAAAGAATTAAGAATGAATGAGTGATACAAAAAGCAAGTTAAAGAAAAGGAAGATGAAATTAGTAATTCGAGTGAAGAGGGGGTGCAAAGTGGGTGATGATTAAAAGTAAAAGAAATTGTATTGGAAAAGGGTTAAGGATAGAAAACTTAAATTTGAAAATATAGGTTTGGGAGAGAATAAAAAAAGGAAAATTATGAGAGTAATATATATTTTTCTTAGAAAGTAAAAGTCTTAGTTGTAAATGTGAATAGTATAAAGAATGCTAAAAGAAGGTTAGGCTTGTTGGAATGATATGGGTCACTTCGTATGGATATTATAATATTATTAGATATGAGAATTTAAACAGAGGGAGAAAGGAGAGAAATGATTGAATTATGGAAAGGTAAACATATATGGAATATAGGAGAAGATAAGTGTTCAGTTACAATGACTTTATGTAAAAAATCAGTAGAAATTGTGGATTACACATTAATGATATTAGGAAGAATGACAATATGAGATATAAGATGGAAGAATCAAATATATAGAATTATTGCAACATATGCATATGTTTTACAGAAACAAAGAGAGATAATATTTAGTAAGATTCTTAATTATGTTAGTATTAACATGTAAATAGTATTGGTAGGAGATTTTAATTGTGATTTAATACAAAGGAGAAAAGAAGGAGCAGATGTGAAGGTAATCTCAGAGATATTAAAACATGGAAAGTTATATTTATGGGATGATAAATAGTGGACACATAAAAGATGCAAGTTGAGAAAAGAAATTGATTATTTTATGATTTTGGAGAATTTAAAAATGATACATAAGGGGATAAAAATAGCAGGGTTTTCAGACTGTGTAGCAATTTATATAGAAATATAAGAAAAAGAAGGATATATAAAATTAGTTAGAGGTATCAAAAGAATAAATGAAATAGAATTAGATCAACAAGCTAGAAATATGATTATGCAATTAGAAGGGACCATTTAGATATGAGATTGTTCTACAAGGATTGAAGAAGTTGGTGGGTAAGTTTGAAAGAAAAATTTAAGAAAGATGTTTTAGAATATCAAAAATTAAGAAGATCAAAAGATAATTATGATCAAATTTATTAAACCTTTAAAGATATAAGTAACAGAAAAGGATTTGTAGAAAAAGAAAAAGAAGATATATATAAAATGAATCAAGAAAAAATATATTATTTAAACAAATATATTTTGCAAGAGAAAAAAAGAGGAAGTGACACTTTACCACAATAAATTGGTAAAATAAAATAGCAGAGCAATAAGACAATTAAAATAGAAGAAGGAAAGACTGTGACAATGCAGAAAGAAATAATGAATGTAATAAAATAACATATTATGAAAACATTTGCTGAAAGTAAAATGAATATAGGACATAAATGGTGATTAAATACTTTATCTGAAGAAGAATAAAAAAAAGATTTCAATGAAAGAGTTATTGAATGTTTTGAAGACTGTAAATGCAGAATCAGCTGCAGTATTGGATGGGGTTGAATATTTAATGTATATGTGGAACAATGGAGTAGGATACTAGAAATGAGGGAGTTTTGATGTTTTGGAAAACATATAAGTTATGATTTAATAAAAAGCTTTATTTGATTAATTCAGTTGTGCTGGGAAATATTGCATATTTAGCTAGTGTCTGTTTGTTGCCAATAATCTAGTGAAAAAGAACTACTACAAGTAATTTTTTTCGGGTCTATATTATATATTCGAAGGTTCAAAATTCTGAACCTTATATGTTCGACAACATTTGAGCAAAACTTGAAACTTTGAATATGTAATAAAAAATTTTAAAAAATTAATGCGCTGAGCAGAGGGGCAAGCCACACTGCACCCCCCCCCATGTGGGGGGGGGCTGCGCCCCCATACCCTCTACTTAAATATACCAACTCTGAGACCACACTTCAGTGTAGAAAAGGGAAATTTTCCCATTCTGTGCATACGGAGCCATTGCCTTTCACCTTCAAACTTTTCAAAGTTTGATCATATGGTGTTGACAGTCATACTTTGAAACATTCAGCAATTTAATAGGGACCTTTTTTTCTTGTATATGGGATTCGAGATTGAATCCATTGAAGAGAGGAGCCTTGTATATGAATAAGGAAAATGGAGGTTTAGGATTAATGAACCCAATTGTTTAAGCTGTTTCTTTGAATTTGTATAAAGTTTGTTTTGGATAAATGCTAAATAATAAAAATAAAAAGTTAGTAGTAAATATACTAAAGTGCAAATAGAAGTGGCATTTGGATACATTGAAAAAATCAAGAGGAAAGGAATGTTTAAATGAAGAAATGAGATGTTGCCAAGAAAAAAAAATCTTGTATGGAAAATAAAAATTAATGGAATAGAAAATGAGAGTAAAGTGTGCTATAAAAATATACTACAGTATTATTGTTATGTTAATCCTTGGGCTGAGCTAGCTAAGTTAAAGCTATAAAAGTATGAAAATCACAGGCTAATAAGCAAGTATAATGTCAAGATTTTTATTAAGATTAGTGATTAATAAATTATAAGTAAAAAAGAAATATGCTATATAAAAAAATTAATTGAAAGACTTTTTATATTTTGTCGTAAAGAAGAAACTACAAAACATGTTTTCTTACAATGTATAAGGATTGCAAAGTTGTGGAAAAAACTATGTGAAGAAAAAGTCTTTCAAAACATAAAGGAGGTAAATGAAATACATTGTAATATGATTATGTATAGATATTATAGCCATAAAATAAGGAATATGTTAGCAAAATAGGTAAGAGATTATTTTATGTTGTATTGACCATTGGGAATGAAATGATAAATTAAAATCATGTTTAACGGTAAGTGGTGAGACTAACATTAATTTTAAGAAAAATTAGATGTTAGTTGTGGAAAAAGGAGTAGGGATTTAAATAAGAATAACATAGACAGACATTTATCATAATAATGAAAAGTAGGCTATGATTGTATGACAATAAAGGAGAGGGATGGGAAATTGTACAGTGTATAATTGTAAATATGAAAGTTTATAAATAGTATTGTACATACTGTTATAAATCAAGAACTCCTAATCTGGAACACACACTTCCCTTCCCCAGTGCAGTGGCAGCTGGGAGGATAGTGTTAAAGAGGAGAAAATGGAGGAAGACAGAGAGAAGAACAACAGTGCTGTAGATGGTGTCTGAGAGATTATGTAGTATTCAAAAGATGTTTTTCAGGCAAACTATTTTGCTGAATCTGAGACAGAAAATTCAGTCAGTGAAGGCTGTGTAGTTACAATTATCCAGTTGGGAGCATTTGGCTCTTTTTCAGCAGAGACCCGGGGAGAAAATCTCAGGACTAGAAAACAATTTATTAAATTTTAGTAACATAGTAGTAACAATCAGCTATAGGATCTTCCAAGCAGAGACCTGGAGAGAAAAAAAGCTCCTCAGGCAATTCAATTATACAGAGTATTAATTGGCAGACAAGTATGTGAGTTGTTACAAGCAAGGTTTTAAACAATTAGCAAAAGAAAATGTGACTAGTTACAATATTATTTAAGCTGCTTAGAGGAAAATGAGTTACTAGTTAGGCAGATGTTTATTTAAAGTGGGTAGGATTTAGTTGTATAGGAGTTTGGAAAAAAGAAAGGAAAGTAAGAATGGCTAGAAGGAGATGTAGGGGAGGTAGAGTATAGGAGACAGACTAGACAGATAGGTTGTTTTGAGACTGTAAGAATTAAGAGTGTTTGGAGACAGAGGAAGGGAAGGTTATGAATTCAAATTAAAGAGGAGAAAGAACTTGATAGGTATGTTTGGGACAACTTAATTGTTCATTTTGGGTGTAAAAGCTCAAGTGTTAAAGAACTTTTATTCTTATAAACAAAATTACATATTGTGGCATTATATTTGAGACTGTTTATGCTAAAGAAAATTTATTTGAGAGTATGAAAAGAAAAAAGCATTGTAATCCCCTGAACTTTTTTGTAGCAAAATTGTTTAACTAGAAACAAAAAAGGAAAATACATGTGCAATTTTGAATGTAAGTAGAAAGAGAGACTTTGAAAGGACATTTATATAAAATATGCAAAGAAGTGGTGCTCATTGCAAAAGTCTATGATATTAAGGGTTTATGGAACAGTGAATGTGACTGAAATATAGAGTCAAAAATATAAAAACATAACATTATGCATATTTCTAGCATGATAAAGGTTGACAGAAATAAGGATGTGGTGAAATATTGGGGTCAATCCAAAATATGTTTTCCCCCTGTGGAAAGGAAGATCACCTGAAAAAGAACTATGATACAATGAAATGTTATGTTTGCAGAGGAATGAGTCATGAAGCATGAAGATGTGAACTGAAATGTTATAAATCTAACAAATCTGTGCATTTATGGATGGATTACAAAGCTGAAACAAATGTTAGAGAAAGTGATGAAAAGGCGAGAAATGAACAGACAGAAGAAATATTGGTAGTAGAAGGGGTAGAAAATTAGAAAAAGAAAAAAGAGGATTACTCAAAAAAAGGTTCTGAAATAAGTAATGAGGAGGATATAAATTGAAATACAGTAAAGGGAAAAATTAAATTAGTAAAAGATAGGAAAAGAAACTTTAAAGAGATAAGTATGAAAGAGAAAAAGAATGGAAACTGATTGCATATAAGAAAGGTTGTAAAACTTTCATAAAGGAAATATATAACATCTAGGAAATTAACAAAAAGTAATAATTTTAGAGTCCTTGTCACAAATGTAAATAGTATTACGACTATATTGAGAAGGTTAGGAGCTTTGGAGTAGTGCAATAAATGCAATTTGGACAAAATTGTATTAGAAGGTATAAGATTAGTAACAAAGGAAGCAAGATTACAAACAGAACAACTATAGGGGGATGTAATCTGAACTTTGGGAAATGAGCAACATTCTAGAATAGTGCTGCTTTGCAAACATCCAGTGAAAGTATTCGGTATAACATTAGTAAGACTGGGAAGATTCATTGTGCATTTAAGATGGAAAGAATTATATTGCATTATATCATTACATCTGTATGTTACAGGTAAAGAAAGGGAGAATTTATTTCAACTGATTTTGGATTATGTAATGATAAATATGAATGACAGGAGATTTCAACTGCAATTTGAGAGAGTTGTAAGAGCACGTTATAAGATATGGTAAGTTAAGTATTTGGAAAAAATGGACATATCTGGAGCTTATCTAAATGCTGTTGTCTTGGTTTGTGATTAACTATGCAATAATCTGTTAAGAGAAGTTTTTATTTGAATTTATATTTTATTTTACTACTGTTTTGCATTGTTTGTAGGAAAGAAGGGATAGCTTGTAGACACTATTTACTTTGATTTATATTTTGTTGTTTTACCTTAACATGTCATTGTGTTTGAAAGGGATAGGTTTTAGACAGGCAAATTCTAGCTATACCATGGGGCCTAGTCAGCTCTAAATTTACACAGACTGCAGAGAGGACAGTGCAAAGCTTATTCTGTCTCAGTTTGTGATTTATTGATCTCTACTGTTAAAATCTGGTTTGAATGCAAGCAATAGGAGCAGAAGCTACTGCTCACATTTGCAAGTGAAGTAAAGGAATTTCAGATTTTGTGTGACTTTCTCACAAAAAATTATCAAATAAACAACTTTACTGCACTTAATTTAATATTTCGTTGTATATTGTTAATATGATTTTTCTTATAGAAGTTGATTTAAATTCTCTTTGAATTCTGCGGTAACTGATTTTGATTATTCTTTTCTTTTAATATTCTTTATTCATTTGCAGATTTATATGGATTCCTTAGATGAGTATGCCATTAATGATCTGCTAAAGCTAAACCTTCAGTCTGTAGGCAAAGTCTACAGACACACGTATTATTTTTCCAAAAGGGAAGGTAGAAAAAAGTAGTGAGGGGCAGGTAAACAGGAACAAAACAAAAATCATATGGAGTTGTTATGATCAAGATTAAAGATAGTTATGAGACCTGTGTTTGTTACATGTTCAGTGATAATGCCAATACTGTAGACTGTGTAACTCTGACAATAAAGGCCACCATGGAACATATCATAATTGTTGGAGTGTATTGACTCCCAGAGTCAAATGTTGATGACTTAGGTGAATTCATACATTTCTTGCATGAAATACAGAAACGAAGAATAATAGTGCCTGGGGTCTTAAATTTACCAGAAATAGATGGAATAATATTGAGTCAACAACATTAGTAAGGACATTGTTCACAGCGCATGTTCAGGAACAATTACTTTAGACTGTAAAAAAGCCTAGAAAGGAATGGAGCATACTAGACATTGCTTGTGTTCCTAAGAAATTACTGTTACTTCATGTCAAGTTTTATGCCATTGATGTGTAGTGATCATGGGGTTATAAAGGTTAATTTGTTGCTAGATTATTCTGCCAAACTGAAATCTAAACCAGTGCACAGAAGATTAATAAATGATTTTATGGAAGCAAAACAATCACTATTTAAAACTAATTGGAGTAATGCATTTAATGGAAAAAACACAGAAGAAATGTGAAAGATTTTGAAAGAGAAATTGAATGCAAACAAAAAATAAATAAATAATAAAAAAATGTTTAACATCAGGATCTAGGCACATAACATCAAGAGGGTTTATTTCCATAAGAATAAGATGCATACTTAAAGTGAAAGACAAAACATATATAAGAAATTAAAACTGTAATAAACAAGCTGGACAGACAAGTTAAACCACAGTGTGAGACAACGCCAAGAAAATTTATATAAATATATTGAGCATAACAGGAAACCATTTTATAGATACATAAGATGTGGAAGGAACAAAGTACATTCAAATTGATAAATGGTGTGCAGATTCTAAAACTGGTTCTCAGATACAACAGATTATAAATATATTTACAAAATCTTATGCAAAGGAGGTTGGCTCCACAAAGAGAGTGATAAATTGTCTTAGTGACTTCCAGGAAACCTCAGATACTGAAATCAAATTAGGTTATATTGAAAAAAGAACTATGCAGACTGGATCCAAACAAACTACAGACAGGAGACAGAATTCATAATAATGACTTCAGAATGTTGAAGCAAAAACTTGCAGTACCATTTTATCTATTATTGACTAGGTCTTATAAATATGGAGAGTTTCCTCAAGATTGGAGATATGCACTTGTTAAACCTGTCTTTAATGGAAATGGGGTAGGACAAACCTAGAGTCATACAGGCCCATATGTTTGTTTTCATGTTGTTAGAAATAATGGAGAAGGTAATATTGGATATGTTATTTTCAAAATTAAAATGGTTGAGACTTGAAACCATATGTCAGCATGCATATGTTGAAAACAGGTCTAATACTAGCTGTAACATGATGTTCTATAACAATGTAATTACACTTGCAAATGGAAAATTGTGCTGTGATGTTTATATAGATTTAACGCCAGCATTTGACAGAATCATAAACAAAACAATGATCAATAAATTACAACTAGGTATTGATATATCATAGGTTCATGGGTTCATAGGTTCATACTAGGCTATCTGCCCGAGGGCATTTACAAGCCTAGCCCATAGTTTTGTGGCTTACGCCACCCCTTTAGTATGGGGAACTATACCCATTATTTTGCTGTGCCTCTGTTGAGCAGTGACACTGAGGTAATCCCTGGGGTATATCTGTGATCTCCCATCCATTGGTCAAGATTTCTCTTGAACAAGGCCAGCGAGGTGCTCTGCCTCACATATACCGGGATTTTATTCCACAGCATAGGGAGTCTTTGGGTGATGAATCTATCCCTCCAGCACGTCCTATTAATAGCCGTGTCGAGGTTTAAGTCTCCGCCTTGTGGCTCTGACGGATCTAGATTTTTGAGGTGAAGCATATTCATCAAATCGGGTTTGACATGGCCTTGTATGTTAGGCAAAGGTCACCTCTGAGCAGCGTGTTTACTGAATAGAGCTGGAGTTCTTTCAGTCGGGCAGCATAGGACAGATGTTTGAGACCCTTTATCCTTTTGGTGAGAAACTTTGTGGCCTCTCCAGCTGCTGCAAGTGTCGGGTCAGATACATTCGAATGGGGCATTGTACTCAATCATTGGTCTGATGAGTGATGAGTATAGGGAGACTATGACCTCCCTTGATCTAGATGAGAATCCCTTCATGATAAGGTGGGCAATGTAGAAGGTCTTCCTAACTACTTTAGCTACATGGGTGTCGAATGACAGACTACTATCAACCTGGGTCCCCAGGTCCCTGATAACTTCTTCTGTGCTCAGTGGATTGCCACCTATTTGGTAGCTAGGGGTAACCTTGTTTTTCCCGAAGGGTATGACTATGCATTTTTGGCATTTAACTTTAGGCCATGGCTCTGGCACCAGTTATCCGCTTCTGTGAGACCCTTCTGAAGGATATCTGTGTCAGATGTGTTTTCTACTATGGCGCCCAGTTTGCAGTCATCTGCAAACTTTGTCAGCCATAACCCTCCTGTGTTTGCTTGTACTGGAAAAGTAGATGCCAAACAAGAGTGGGCCCAGGACTGAGCCCTGTGGTACACCACTTGTGACAGGCTTTGAGTCTGACATGGCGCCAGCAACTCTGACCCTGTGGGTTCTGTCACTCAGCCAGTTTGCAACCCATCTTGTGATGTATGGGTTAACATTTAAGCTGATGAGTTTTTCAATGATACCCGAGTGGGGTATTGTATCGAAGGCCTTCGCCAGATCGAGGTAGGCTGTATGGACTGCCTTTCCCTCATCAATGGCTTTGGTGACTGTTTCAAAAAAGTCAACCAAGTTTAGAAGGCATGATCTGCCTTTGACAAAGCCGAACTGGGATGAATCCAAAGTCTGCAAATTCCCTATGTCTTTATTTATGAGGTCCATTATGATCCTCTCCATGGCTTTGCAGATAAGGCTTGTCAAGCTAATGGGCCGGTAATTTCCAGGGTCGGTGGAGGCACCGCCTTTGTAAAGTGGGACCACAGTTGCAGTGCGCCACTCCCTGGGTACGTATCCAGAGGTAAGACTATGATTAAACAGCTGTCCTAGCTGTGGGTTTAATTCCTCGTTGAGTTCGTGGAGCACACAGCCGGGGACACCATCAGGTCCCATGGATGCTGTGTTTTTTGCTTTGGAGAGAGCAGTTATCACTTGGGCGTTGGAGATGTTTGATGATATATATAAAACATCAAGGAGATGTTATAATGGGAAGGAGACAAAGCAGCAGATAATGTTCAGACAAAAGGATTTTAATATCAGAAACACACGTACAAAATATCCTTGCTTATCACTTTCATCCAAAATGGACTTCATTAGAGCATCGTTGGATAGGTAACAATATATTCTTGATATGAGGAATAGCTGTATGGCTTACAAATAGGACATTGCAAGTATGATATAGCAACTGGACAAGTGAAATTTGAGATTAGAGTGTCCCACAGGGGTCTGTCCTAGGCCCATACTATGAAGACATGTTTAATTTAGGCTGTATCTTTCAGATTTATGTTTTTCATTAGAGATGTTCTACAGTTTGTATGCAGATGACTTGAAATTGGTATGTCTTACATATAGGGCATGTCTGTAAATGAACTTGTCTAAATTGACCATTTGGGCACAGGAAAATAATATGCTGATAAATGCAGCAAAAACTAAGCATATGTGATTTTGGAAATATAAATCAAAAAGTGAATATTTAGTACAGCACACAGTGATTGAAACTGTAGATTCATTTAATAACCTATGTGTATGGGTAGATCCTGCTATGAGTTGTTCTAATCATATCAAGCAATTGTTTAATGATAGTTATAGAACTATAGGTTGGATAAAAAGATTATAAAGTCTAGGAAACCAGAAATGATCATTGTTTTTTATTTACACTAG
The DNA here is from genome assembly GCF_019279795.1 of Protopterus annectens. NCBI lineage: Eukaryota > Metazoa > Chordata > Ceratodontiformes > Protopteridae > Protopterus > Protopterus annectens. Next base: position 358,759,335 of record NC_056743.1, on the reverse strand, counting down.
ACCAAAACCTGAGTATGGAATATCAATATGAAAACCTTATAAAAAACAAGCATGAGTAAACTGGAAAGAATACAATGTAAATATAGCAAAGACATCCATGGCTGTGAAAATCTAAGTTATTATGAAAGGATAACGTTGTACAGTCTCTCTCATAGGTATTTAAGAGGAAACCATTCTGAAGAAAATCAAAACACTAATAAATGAAAAGAATGGAAAAAGTTGCCCAAAGAAAAAGAAATAATGAAAAAATAAGGCACTGGAGGGTTCATCAGGTAGCCAACCAACTTTAATGAACACACAAGAAACAACAAAACACCTTAAACTGGACCACAGCATTTTTGTCATCAACTTCATCAAATGATCTCCTGAACAGTATCATTTTAAAGTTACAGGTTTCATTTGTAAGATGTTAGAAGTGTAAAAAAAGAAAGGAAAGCCTGTATTACATGTTGGAAAAGGACAGAAATGAGAACTGAGCATAAGAAAAATAGAAGTAACTACCTCAATAGATGTGTAAAGGAATGATGCAAATGGAGGGGAGGTAGAGACTACAGAGATGTGAGCTGGGAGCTTGGCATGGGCAGGACCAAGAGGTTAGGAGGTGGTGTTTTAAGTCTATTTTAAACTAGTGTTGAGAGATATTTCTTATGTTGGGCAGGACCAAGAGGTTAGGAGGTGGTGTTTTAACTCTATTTTAAACTAGCGTTGAGAGATATTTCTTATGTTAGGGGAACGAGTGTTCAACACATGTTATACTGTTCCTGTAAAGGGACTTTACAATATTCCTTTTGGGTTCATAGATGTCAAGAAGATGTCTGTCAGTTGAGGGGAGATGTCGGAAAGGGACGTAGTAAGACACAAGGTTGGAGGGAGAAGGGCAGAAAGAGGGATTATAAAGAACAGAATGTGTAATCTATAATTGAGGAATTAGTAGATGATGAGAGAATTCAGACCATTGAAGCTTCTTAAGAGCAAGACAGTGGTGAGAGTTATAAGGAAGATTTGCAGCAAATCTGGCTATTTTGTTTTCTGTTTGGTCAAAAGAGTAGATTAAAGAAGGAGAACAGAGTCAGCACAGAGTAAACAAAGTGAGAGGAGTGATGGGGCAAGAGAAAGGCTGGAGGTAGGTGTGAGGAACTTCTGTAAAGTAGGCCAAGATTCTGGTGTTTTTATGCATTGCTGGATGTGTTGGTAAAATTTTAATTCATCATCAATTATGGTCCCAAGTAGTTTGGTATGAGGTTCAGCTTTAATGATAGTATTATTGAGGGAGGTGATGACAAAGGAGGATTTGTGATGTGCTTATGTTTTGGGAAAGAAAAAGAGTTTTGTTTTTTTTTCAGATTTAGTACTAGCTGATTTTTGGATAACCAAGTTTCTACAGCTGAGAAGGTGTCCTGAGTGAATGTTAAAAGGTCTGGAATACTGTGGGGAGTGGAGATAAGTGAGGAATCATCTGCATATTGTAACAGAGTACAAAGTTTACAAGCAGAATATAGTTTGTTTCTGAAGATATTAAATAGGATGGGGCCCAGGATTGATCATTGTGGAATGTCTGTGTTGACTGAGAGAAAGGGGGAGATGACAGTTTGCCAGTGAACATATTTTTGCCTTTTGGAGAGATAGCTGGAGAACTAGCTTATTGAGGAGCTGGACAGATTGAGGTCTGCGAGTTTATTAAGAAGTTTAGAGTGAAAAACAGTATCAAAAGCCTTTAGAGATCAAGTAGTAGGCAGGAAATGCGCATGTTCTTTTCATGGACTTTGGCTACTGTAAGTGAAAGTGAGTAATGCTGTGGAAGTACTGTGGTGAGGCCTGAAAACATGTTGGTGGAAGTAAGCAGGTTGTTGTCAAGTAGGTGTTTATTTAACTAGGTATGTATGCATTTCTCCAGAATTTTGGAGGTAGAGGACAGAATGGCAATGGACCTGAAGTTAGAAGGCTCAGTGGAGTTACCTCCCTTATGTAGAGGGATTGTATAAAAGGATTTCATATATCATGCACACACGTTTCATTAATGGATCTGTTTATGAGTATGGAGACAGGATAGACAATAGATTCTACAGTAATTTTGAGAAAGTAAGAAGGTAGTTTATCAGCAGAGGGGGAACGATGTTTGAGTTTGAGCAAGACAGATTTGATTTAAGTGGTGGGAACAGATTTAAATGAGAAATTGTTGGGAGATGAAGGAGGGGAAAAGGAGGTGTTGTTATTTTGAGTTAACTTTTGAATAGTATTTCTGAAGTGGTTGTTTAGAAGGGTGGTAGTTTCAGTAGTGGTGTTGTTGGGGAAAGGGTTAGGTGTGGTAGGGTTTCCAGGATAAAGAAGTTTATTAATGGTTGTCCAAAATTTTTTTGGATTATTCTGCTGATTTGATTCGGTGGAGCAGAAGAAATTTTTCTTATCACGGTTTACTAGCTTTTTACAAAGGTTTCTGAGCTCTTTGTTCTTTGAAGTAGAGAAGGGACTTTTGACCCAGGCTTTGCAGACACTATCCCTTTTGTGCATAATGGTGTGGTTATATTTTGTGAGCCAAGGGACAGAGTTGGACTTTATTCTGATTTTCTGGTAGATGCTAGTGAATTTAGTATAGTTAGGAAAATCTGATTAAGAGGAAGTTGATGAAGGACAAGTTTATGCTGGACAGTTTAAAGTTAAAAGAATCTGGATTAAAATTGGCAAGTTTATGGCAGTCTCTATATAGGTGGTCTTTGGGTGGTTGCAGGGAAGTATCTTTCGATATAGGTAGGATAGTGATTGCTTAAAGAGTTTCTAGGTTTCCCTGGGTTGTGATAAAGTTTGGGATCTGATGTGAGGATCCAGTCTAGGGTAAGGCCAGTAGTGCAGTTTTTGTTGAAGTGAGTAGGGGAGGTGATGACTTGGTGGAAGCCATGAAGGTTGATATTAAGGTAAGAGCTATAGCTGTAAGTTTAGATCAGTCACTGTTGATGTCATCAAGGTTGATGGTTTCATAGGTTAAGTTTGAGAGATCCATGAGAGTATGTTCTGAAGGATGGAACTATTGTTCCCTGGGGGGATATAGATAGAAGCTATGGCAAATTTTGTGCATCAGTTTAGGTGACAGTTTAAAATAAGAAGTTCAGCAGGGTCAAAGCTGGGTATAGAAATGGAAAGTGGTGAGAAATTGATTTGATTTGAGTAGAGAATGGCTATACTTCTACCCCTTTTCTTAATTCTGTCAGAGCAAAAGCTATAACTGGGGGGTAAGGTTTCAGGGTTTTTGATGTATGGTTTTCACCAGGTTTCTGACAGAGTTAGTATATGGCGGGAGGTGTTACCTGTCCAGGAGTATAGATCTGTGGTCTTATTTGCAAGGCTTTGAATATTTAAGGAGTAAATAGTTAATGTTTTAGAGGAAGGAGAGGGAGTGGGGTTAAGAAGTAGTGGGTGAGGTGTGAGGTAAGTGGCTGTGAGTGGTAGTGAATTGTGGGCCTGGGCAAGGATGGAGCCTTTAATTTATGATACAAGATCTTAATAATGCATTTGACACAATCTGACATGACATGTTATGAGTGACAATGAAGGAATATAAGTGAGAAAATCAGGAAAGTATGTTTTTTGCTTGCCATAAATGGATGGCAGTATAAAGAAATATACCTGAAAATGGTATAAGACTGGTCTGTCCAACGAGTTGTATATTATTTACTTTATTTATGGCTGTGATAATATGTGACGTGAATTTTAAAGTGAAGGATGCAGGATATATATAGAATCTGAGAGATTTAAAGTTCCAGTTTTTGTTGACTTATGTGGATGATATTATAATGATTGCAAAAATAAAATTCACATGAAATAAGTAATATGTTTAAGTGAATGTTTAAAAACAATAGATTTTACTTTAAAGATAAAAGTAAAGGATTGGGTAATGTGGAAAAGATAGGATGCATATATTTTACAATGACAAAAGCTTCTGTGCATGTAAGCACAGTTGAATGAAGGAAAAACAATTGAACTAAAGGAAATTTGTGCTTTTTAGAAAACATATAAGTTATTCAGGAAAAAGCTTTATTTGATAAACTCTGTAGTACTAGAAAAATAGTATATTTAGCAAGTTTATTTATGATGCCAACAATATATGAAAAAATACTACAGGTAATTTAGCATTCATAATGGGTTTGAGACTGACCCCAGTAAAAAGAAGAGTCTTGTATTTAAATAAAGAGAAATAATGTTTAGGGCTAATAACCCCCGTGGTATATGCTGCCTCTTTAAATTTATATAAAGTGATAAAGTGGATAAATGAGAAATTTTGAGAGATTAGTGGTACAGTTGTTCAAATGTACGTATGAAAGATTTTGGGATATGATAAAAAAAGTAAAATAGAAAAGAATGTATTATTGAAGAAATCAAATATTATGAATAAAGTTTTCATTGTGGAAGATAATTGAAATAGAAAAGGAGAGAAAACTGTGATACAAAAGCAACAGCACAGAAAAAATAAAGCTATACATGCAATGTATAGTATAATAAGAAGGTAGAATGTCAACATTTTTATGGAGACTGGTAAATTATGAATATGGCATACAAAAGGAAGAGTGAAAAAATGTGTGCATATAGTGGGTAAGAGAAAACTACAGAATAGTTTTTTTTATGTAAAATGATAGTAAAATTATATGAAAATTTATGTAAAGAAAATGTCTTTGAAGACATAAAAGAGGTAGATAAGATCAATATGGACATGATCAATATTGGTAGTATAAGAACAGAAATAAAGAATGTGTTAAAGGATAAATAAAATGTTTATATCTGTATGGGTTATTTGGAATGAAATGATAAATGAAATTGTTTTAAATGGAAAATTGATCTTAGCAACAGTATTACATAAAATTAGATGGTGGTTAAGGAAAAAGGAGTGGGAGTTCTAGCAAAGACAATGCAGATAGAAGATGAAATAATAATTCAGGAAAATAAGATAACTATGAGTGTATAACAGGAAAGGAAGGAACTGGAAAATTGCAAATTGTAAACATTGTAAATATCTAAATTTGTAAATAATACTCTGTAAATAATGCCTTTATATAAATAAAGAACCCTTGGAGAACTGTCTATATGTGGTGATCATGAAGTGGTGCCATAGGGCTATTACCAGTAATCACTGAATCTAAGATGGAGGCAGTGAGTGGAGATGAACTGGAGAAGGAGAAAACAGAAATTGTAATTCAGAAGGAAAAAAAAAAAGAAAACTGTTGCAATTCAGAATGACTAAGATAGAAAAACATTTTCAATCCATTTTCTTCTAAGTTTATGACAAGATGTACATCATATTAAAAAGTTGTGGATGACAAAACAGTATTGACTGGGGGATGGGAAGTTTATGTAATTTTAAAAACAGAAAATAAGTCAGATCATGCGTCTAATAAGATAATATTAAATGAGAAAAAAGGTAGTATTGAGTACTGGGAGCAAACAAAAGCATGTTTTTCCCTATGGGAATGAATCACACTTAATTCTGCATTGTACAAAAAGAAATGTGTGGAGTTTGGACATTCCAAAAAAATGTAAACCATATTGTAGGAAATGTGAAAGTGATGAGCATTTTTGTTTCAATTGTCCCTCGATTAATAAAGAAAGACTAGGTGAGGAAAATGGGGGGAGGCAAGTCTTCACACAAGAAAGGCTGGATGTGAATGATGAATGGATGGGGTGGGGTAAGGAATTACAAGATAAAAATGTAGAAAAAGGATGTACACAATGAAATTCACAAAACAATGAATAAAAAGCACCGATAGAGATGGAAACTGGTTTGAAGTATTAGAAAAAGAGGAAGAAGAAGAAGGAGGAGGAGATATGAGCTCTGACTCAGAAAAAATATGGATGGTCTAGTTGAGGAAGGGTGGAGAAGAGAAAATTAGGTCAAAAGATAAACTGGAAAATAAAATCAAAAAGGGAAAAGGGTAATATAAATATAGCATAACTGAATGTGAATAGCATGAGACGATATTAGAAGACTGATGATGTCTGAATTGTGTGAAAAAATCGATGCAGAGGTACTTTATTTACTTGACATATGATGTACAGGTAAAAGGAAAACATTGGAAGTTGAGGTGATATGAAAAGAAAAGTGGTGTGAAATATAGCAAATTATACTTGTTCAGATATTGCAGGGTTACTAAAAAAGAAGAGATTAAAATATTACATGTGATGGTGGAAGGGAGAGTTTCATTGTGTGATATAAAAATGGGCAAAAAGTATTTAGAATAGCAGTAACGTATGCATACAGAAATGTAACTGAAAGAAAAAAAAATATTTGAGGAAATTCAAAATTAAGTGAAAGTAAATATGCCTATAAAGGTGGTGGCAGACTATATTTCATGAAAGGTGAAATGGAGAATAGTACAAGATGTAAAAATGCTGAGAAAGGATGTAAATAATGGTTAGATAAGAAAAGGTAAAGGAAGAGAATATATTTAAAAGGGGGGCTACTTAAAAGAGAGATTGATTACATTTTCATTACAGATGCCATGAAAAAAATAAACAATGGAATTGGGCAACAGAAAATGTTCAGATTGTAGGGCTTTATGGACAATAATAGGAGATAATGATAATATAATACAAGAAGGAAAAGAGTTAAACAGACTGGCAGGAACATATACCAGAATGGAGTGCCTTACAAATTAAAGAGGGCAGCTGTGGAACGATCACATGACAAGGAAGCCATTTTATAGCAGCTTGATGAAGTGGTGCATGATGTATACAGAAAAGTTTAAAAATATACTTTAAACAAGAGAAAGAGCATTGGAAGAAGACAAGCATAACATATAATACATTTGTGAAAGAACAGTAGAGAAAGGGGCAGGGCAAGTCTTGAAGAAGAAAAATTATTTGAAAGGGAGGAAGGAAGACATTTCTCCATGTTTGTGTAAGAAATTCAAATGTAACGAGGGAAAAATGAATGTCACAAAGGATTTAACAGGACAGTTAAAATATGAACAAGAGGAAATTATGGATATAGCTGAAAGGTATGTACAGAATATGTATGAGAAGAAAGAATGTAAGTGGGTCTATGGAAAGTAAAGAAGAGGAAACAGGCAGTGAAAGAAATAAAAAAATAAAAAAGAATTGAGATGAAAGAGTTAAATAAAGGATGCCATAAAGGAAGGTAAAGAAGAATATGAACCAGGTCCAGATGGATTAGGATATAGTTTTTATAAAGAAATGGCAAATGATGAAAATTATGTTTTTTCCTGTAAATATTGAATGAATTGATAGAAGAAGGTATAAAAGAAGAAGAATTTTGCTAAGAAAGTTGTAACATTTATATGGAAAAGGGGGAGAAAGGCAAGAAATAAATGGGAGATCAATTATATTGGAAAATCATGACTATAAAATACTTATGAAAATTTTTCAGCAAAGAATGATGAATGTCATGAAATCAGAACTGGATGAAGGGATGTATAGGGTTAATGTTTAGAGTGAATGAAATGCTAATGATAGTCAAAGAAGTGGTTGAGTGAGAAAGAGAAAGAAAAGTAGCAGCACGTGATGTAGCTAAGGCGATTGGTAGCGGGGATAGAGTTCTGGGAAATGTGGGGATTGAGTTCTGGGAAATGTGGGGATAGAGTTCAGGGAAATGTGGGGATTGAGTTCAGGGAAATGTGGGGATAGAGTTCTGGGAAATGTGGGGATTGAGTTTTGGGAAATGTGGGGATAGAGTTCTGGGAAATGTGGGGATTGAGTTCAGGGAAATGTTGACTATGTTAAAAGAATGTGAGGTTGAAAAAAAATAAAGACAGGGAAGACAATTTATGAAAATTATTGTGTGTAATGGTTAACTGCAGGCCTTGTTGTAGAATTTTTTTCTGATTCTATATAAGCCCAGTGTTCGTACTTATCTGCTGCCCATGCAGCCATAGTTAGCAGTGCCCTGTATAGATGCAAATACTATCAAGTTAAAATTTCCCTTAGAATAACTATCTCTGCAACCATTCTCAGTCCCCCTGCTGCTCTATGAGCATCTGAATTTTGCTCAGAGCATGGATAGGTGCTATTCACACTGAGAATAGTACCCATTCTTCAATCATGTGCTGTCATCCCAGTAGAGTAAAATCTGCCCAGTCCTCTCCCTAGGTAAATCCATAGTAAAAAACCTGAAACCATGGAAAGGCATTTTCCCACTATCTCTGTGGCTAGCCTGGTAGACACAGGCATCCTCAAGCAAAGTATCAATTTACTCATGTATACCGACAACTACTTAATCCTGAAACAGACACAGTATGTGAGAGATGTTGTTACACTATGAAAATTGAGACATGACTCTCACATACCAAGAAATGAAATGACAAACAGGATGTCAGCACACACATGTCATTTTCCTCACTAAATATGGTCTCAACACATAAAACCACATATGCAGAGGTACTCACAAAGTAACTTACCAAATCCTTAGAGGCCTCCGATACCCTCCCCAAGAAACCACATGTAAACAAAACTAATTCAACATCAACTATCACACATAAAAATGTGCATTAAACTGCTTCCACAAGCAATCCCCTAAGACAAGATGCCACACATTCAAACATTTTGTCATAGAAGACTCCTTCGTGAGACACATCGATAAAGACAAGGTTACAGTCAGTTGCCTTTTTAGGGACCAAAATTAACCAGATCATGCAGGCACTTGGGTCACTCAACCATAGGTACCAGTATGACTCCGTCATAGTCCATATGGGTGTGGATGACCTGAGAGGTACCTCCCTGGGTTATATGAAGATAGACATGATGGACCTCTCTTAATATGTGTCACAGGTCAGTATGAACCTCGCACTGAACACCATTCTACCCTCACCAAGAATGATACCACAACACAAATGGAAAATGATTGAGTTCAATAATTAGCTTAGCTACTGGTGTCATACCAAATAGATCCAGTATTTGTCAGCCTGGAATGACATGATTGACAGACCACTCTGTCTGGCCAGAGATGGTCTGCACCTGTCACCACTAGGCATTCTTATACTGACCAAGGCATTAGCCACCCACATAGTGCCTTTTATAGGCAGTGCCAAAACAACAGTCCTACCAATATAACAAATTTTCTAAAGCCAGGCTGAAGGTAGTTCTGGTCAGTGCTAAGGGTCTTAATAAGAAACTGCAAATCCTGGAAGCTCTCCTTGCCCTGGAGAATACTGAAATCTGTGCAATCAAAGAGACATAGTTCAAGGCCGCAATGCCCATCACACATCCAGACCACCCCCTGAAAAGGAAAAAATGAAAAGAAGAGGTGCTTCCATTTACTTAAATAACCACCACTCATCTAGATTGGTCAAGCAGGATGACTTGTCTGAGGCACTCCATGTCCAGCTGACCATAGGCAAAATCTCCTACTATATCATCATTAAGCTACTAGTCCTCAACCATAAACCATAAAAAACACTCTGTATACCTGAAGTTACTAGAAGCACTTACCATTCAGCCCAATGCACTACTCAAAGGTGATTTTAAAGGGTTCCTATTAGAACCAAGAATGCTTGAAAATTCGAATGGCATATGGTCAATACCATATGATCGAAATTTCAAGTGTTCGAAGGTTAAATGTAACAGTGCCGTTCAGTGAAGAATGGGAGAATTTCCATTTTCTGAACTGAAGTGCGATCTCAGAGTTGGTATATTTAAGTAGGGGGTGTGGAGGGTGCAGGGTGGCTTGCCTCCCTGCCTGCACTGTTAAGGTAATTTTTTTTTGTTTTGTTTTATTATATATTCGAATTTTTAAACTTCGATCATATGTTGCCTAACATATGGGATTTAAAGTTTAGAAAGTTTGAATATATAATATAGACCCGATTTTAACCACCCCTCCATAACCTAGGAAACATATATGACCACTAACGTGCAGACTCAGAGATTCCTGGAATTGCAACTGCTCTGGAACAGCTGTTCTGCACCCCCACTAAGGACTTGAAATATCTTTGATATAGTACTCATACAAATGGTGGAGTGTTGCACCCCCCCCCCCCAGCATAATGAATGTCCTTATTGGTAAGATTGGATCATAAAATGGTCTCCTTTGAAACAAAGGCAATGGTAGAAACCCCCAAAAAGCTAAAACCCTAATGAAATTTTTTCAGAGCAAATTACTTTATACTAAGTGATAGCATGTGTAATTTTGAAGCTCCCCCTAACCCTGGAAACATGTAGACCTATGCAGAAATATACATAAATGGCCTGTACAGCCACTGCATAGAACCTACAGTACCTAACCAAACAAATCACAGTTCTAGCCAGAAAAGCAAGCCACCCTGGTGGACCTCTGAAATAAACAGACTATACAACAGAAGGAAGAAATTCCTGTCAAGAAGTAAGTGGGAGGTGTACAATAGAGAGAAAAATGACTCATTAGTCTCAATTTACAACTCAGGAAACTAGTAGTGTTCAAAAGCTAAATATGAGACTGAAATAGCCTCCTAAGCAAAGGATAACCACAAATTGTTTTTTAGCTATGTCTGAAATTTTAAGGAAAACTCTCAACAATGTGCTGAATTAGCTGTTAATGGCGCTACTTATAGTCAGCCAGAAGAAATAGTAAACCTACTAGCCGATAAATTCAGCTCAGATTTCACCCACTTATCACCTCCAGTCATTCCTCATGAAATAACCCCTACCACTCCTTTGCCTGTTATCACAAAAGAACAGGGCATCACTTTACTCTCTAAAGGTAGAAACATTGCATCAATCTGCCCTGACAGAATCCCAGGATGCCTGTCAAATAGCTTGAAATATGACCTAGGAGACTTAATCGGATCTCTCTATTTAACCACAGTCTTCAGACAAGCTTTGTCCCAGTAGAGTGCAGGACAGCAGCAGTCATCCTTCTGCACAAGGGGGGACTATCAACTGACTCAGGAAGATACTGACCTATACGTTTGACTTCCTCATATGCAAGGCTATGGAAAGGATACTCATGAACCTGATTAACAATGACATTGGAAATCTCCAGACTCTAGACCCAATGCAGTTTAGCTTCATCAAGGGCAGGTCAAGCCTGCTTAGCCTGGTGAATGACTTTAAGAAGTTCCCCAAAGTCATGGATGAGGGTAAGAGAGTGTATTCCACCTAACCTGACCTGGCCAAGGTAATTGGCACAATACCCCACTCAGGTATTATAGATAAACTCCCAGAACTGGGCATGAAACTCTACATTACCAGATAGTGAAATGGCTCATGGATAGGACACATGTCATTTGAGTGGGGGAATCCACATCCAGCAAGATGCCAGTCACCAGTGGAGTACCACAGGGCTCAGTGATGGCCCCCCTCCTTTCAGATGTCAAGTCAAATGTAGATGGCCTTTGGCTGACCTTTTTTGCTAATGACTGCCAGATGGGGCAATGATTGCCTCCCCAAATGATGTTGATATCCTATAGATCTGTCTGACACAGACTAATTATTTATATCACAGCCATGGCCTCAAACTACATGCAAAGAAGTGCATAATGCTCTCTGGGAAATCATATACCCCTGAAAATTACAACATTGATATCACCCCCCTAAGAATGCACCCAGTGGTGAGACACCTAGGTACTCAGACAGATATTAATCTGAACCTTAACCACCATGTGTCCATGGTGGTGAGGAAATCCTTCTGTGAGGCTGAGCTTATAAGTAAGTCATGGCATCCAGATCTAAGGATGTCATAATACCACAGTACTGGGCCCTCATCAGACCAATAACCAAGTATAATGCACCCTTTGGCATGTACTTCACCAGGCATATGCAACAGTTGAAGCATCCTCAGAGGTTTCTCACCTAAAAAAAATGCAGGGTATAACCAAAATGTTATATGCAGACTGATTAAAAGCCATATCACTGTATTTGGTTTCCTGCCAGTTACTGAGAGTTGATCTGCAAGGCAGTCTCTGACCCAGGCCTGATGGAAATGTTGCATATTTGCAAAACTAACAGCATGAGGGTTACTAAACCTGATCTCTGACATGAATAGATCATGCTGGAGAGATAGGTATGTGTCCCAGACATTGCTCCTCCTCAGGAATAGGCTTCCTATCCATGTGAAGCAGATCCCTTCCCTGACCATCATCAAGCACAATCTAGTCCAATGAAAATCCCATATTCACTCCTGAGGTGGTGCCCATGTCCCTTATGGACAGAGGCAGTATGTAAAAATAGTCCAAACCCCACATGCTGCCCCTTATTATCTTTCCCATGAGGACAGAAAATTGGATAACATCGGGATAACACTGGTAGGCTTGCAAGGGCTCTTGAGCCATTAACCTACTAATCTCCTTTGAACCAATGAAAATGGGTAATACTGGCTAGGCTCCTTTGAACCTATGAAAATGGGTAATACTGGGAAGAGGAGTAGAGCAGACTTGTCTGTTTAGCATGAGTCTGTTTATGGTAGTAATGAATGCAGCCATACAAACATGTAGATCAAGGCTAGAGGACAGTAGATGGCAAGTTATTAAAGGAGTAAACTTACCTTTAATGTTAACCTTTGCAGATGATTTGGCCTTAGTAGCCAAAAGCAAACACTGGATGAACGAGAGAATTTACAGAACAAAACAAGTTTTGTTTACAGTAGAATTACAGTTAAATAAGTCAAAATTAAGAGGTTTAGAGAAATGATAAAAATGGCAGGCATTTATTTTTCCAGACATGAAACTGATGCTTTAGAGGTTAAGTTTATAAGGGAACAAATAGTAATACAACAGTGACAAAAGTTCTGAAAAATTCAAAAGTTGACAGATTGGCTGAGGGTGTTTAGGGAAGCTAACATATTTGAGTTGTATATACATGTTTTCAAGCTGCATGGAAACTGAATTATTGGGTATCTTTTTTTATGTGGGGAATAGGGTTGAATCCAGTCAAAAGAGGGCTTGAATTTAATAAATTCAGCTGTTTTCTTACCATCAATAAATGTATTTTGGTTGTTAAAAACAGTATCTAAAAAGACAATACAAAGATTCTTTTTATTTGAAAAATATACAGATACATGGATGGGTTAGGGTAAAAAGGGAAAAGAGAAACAAAAGGTTTAAAATCAATGGAATAAAAGTAAAATAAAGACAGAGAAAATTGATATAAATGAAGTAGAGATGGAGTGGAAAGAACAGAACAAAAGAATGAAAGCAAACTCTTATATTGATCTTTGGGAAAATGGGGAATGGATACAAGAAAGCAATAAGGAAAAGACGGGAAATATTTGAATCTTTTTTTGAAGAAAGTGATTTCCTGTGGCATTTATTATAGGATAAACTGTCAGTGAAAGGTAACATGAAATATAAAGAATGTGTAATAGCTGTAATACTAAAAACACATCACAACATTGTTTGTTGGACTGTAATAAGAAATGTGGATTTCAGACACTATTCAAAGAGGATTATAAGTGGAAATCATTTAAAAACATTGCTGTGGCCAGAATGTTGTATGGGAAATATACGGATGGGAGAGATTCAAATGTTATCCCTTGCTATTTAGCATTTTATGGAAAAGAAGATGTGAAAAATCTTTGTATAACAAAAGAATGGATGATGAGGAAATGGTATGATATAGAAAGAAATTATGATAACATGGGTTTTACATGTATTTAGGAAAATGAACATTAAAGTGTTGTATTGGGATGTAAAAAGTATGATATAATGTGTAACTAATGAAAGAAATGGAAAAGTGTTCATTTAATAAAGCAATGCATGTTCTTTGAAGGGGAGGAAGTGTAGCACATTCTGGAGCTGCTAGGTTATAGCTACTACTGCCATTCTGGGAATCCCATGATGGAGGATAAGGCAGCAGAGCTGGGGAGAAGCGCAGGAGAAAACTTGCTGAAGGAAAGAAAAGAGATAAAATCACTGTTGCACAGTTGGAAACTGGAGGACCAGAGACACAAGCACTGATAGATATGATGAACCTGGCAGAAGCAAAGGAAGGAAAAGAAGTGAGATGTGGTGACTTGGCAGAGAGAGATTACAGGAGGATGAAATTGTGAGATTGGAAAAAAAAAACAGCTGGTGAAGGAAAAAAAATGCAGGTATTCTTTGCTGGTCGAGTGGCCAGTTTCAAGGGTTTACCTTTGCAATGTGTTTTTTGTTGTTGTTGCAATAAAGAAGTTATGCAGATGCAGCAAGTCAGGAGGAAGGAACTGAGAGAGGGCAAACAGTTGCAGTTTCTTAACAGCCACAGAAAAGATGATCAGTGGTTAAGAATATAAAGTAAAAGTAATGGCAGTGTGAAAAAGTATGCCATTTTGGATATTATTATTTTGCCACTAGGATTTAGCATTAAAAGCATAAGCGCATTAAGTCATTGTAGAGCTGTGAAATGACATTTGAATGACTTGTTTTAAAAATGTATGGACTCAGACTGAGAAAAGAAATGCAGTAACATAAGGGAAAGACTTTATTTCAGAGCTTTGGACTACAATTAAAATAGAGAAAATAAATGTGCAGTTTAGGACTTCAGATATGGATGACCATGAGTTAAAACTGTTTTTCTTTCATTGTGTAGTAAAATACACAAAGTTAAAAATGATGTGATAAAAGAAATGTATGGACTGGAACTTGGGAACTGTTATATGATAAAAGAAATGTGTGGACTGGAACTTGGGAACTGTTATATGATAAAAGAAATGTATGGACTGGAACTTGGGAACTGTTATATGATAAAAGAAATGTATGGACTGGAACTTGGGAACTGTTATATGATAAAAGAAATGTATGGACTGGAACTTGGGAACTGTTATATGATAAAAGAAATGTGTGGACTGGAACTTGGGAACTGTTATATGATAAAAGAAATGTATGGACTGGAACTTGGGAACTGTTGTGCACCGATGAATATTATGGATGGGTGAATTCAACTTATTACACACAGAATAATTGTGAATAGTTAGAGAAGCTATATTAAGTACTGGGGCTACACAAAACATGTAATTTCTATGGAGCTGAAAATCATTTAGTACGAGACTACAAATAACAAAGGGGTGGCCAATGTGAGGAGAGGGGATATGCAGTCCAAAACTATAAGGATTTTCATCGAAAATATAAAAAAAAATATTTCTGGTTTAACTGTCCCATATTAGGAAAGGAAAGAGTAGATGAAGAAGAAAACTCAGAAGAAAGACAAACATTCAAAAATATTACTACAGAAGTTGGAAGAGAAGGTGGTGTACATAAGGGGAATACTAAAGAAAGATTAAACAACGAACAAGTAGTGAGACAAGACATTGTTCAAAGTGAGGTTATTGATATACAAGAAGGTAACAGATCACAGTTTTTAGAAAGTAAAGCAGAAGAGGGATAAATTGAGGCAGGGAAGAAAAACAAGATAGTGAAAATTAATTTGTGGGAGATTTAGAAGAAGGAAAAGAAAAATAAGACCTGGAAGTTAAATACTTACAAAAAGAAAATAAAAGTAAGCAGCTCTGACTAACTACATTTGTAGATGACTGCAAGCTAGAAGTAGTCATCAAATGCCAAAATGACATAACCTTCCTACAGGAAAGCTTGCCCCAAATAAATATCTGGTGCCAAAATCTTGGACTGGAACTAAATGCTAAAAAATGTATTATTGTATCCTTTGGGAAGTCATCTACTCTATGGAACTACCACATTGATGGTACACTCCTAAGAGTTGACCCAGTTGATCAGGATTTGGGAACTTATATGAACTGTGACCTAACGTTTAACCAGCATTTGTCCATTATTGTAAGAAAGTCCTTCTATTTTGCACAGCTTATATACAAAGGGGTTATGTCCAGATCTATGACTGTCATTATACCCCTTTACTCAGCCCTAAGTAGACCAATCATCAAGTATCGTGCCACCTTTGGCAAGTATAAGTCAAAGTACAGGCAACAAGTTGTATGTCGACAGAGCGACTTTACTAAAAGGATACATGGCCAACTCAAAGTCCTGTCACTATGGCATAAACAATATATTCTACATGGCCAACTCAAAGTCCTGTCACTTTGCTCATTATCCTACCAACTGCTAAGAGGTAACCTGGGTCTGGCATACAAGGCATCCTCTGACCCCATATTGATATAGTAAGTGCACATTGGCAAGTTAAATGACATCAGAAATACTCCATATAGGGATCTACATCTCTTCTGCAGCATCAACAGAATGATTTGGAGGGACCGGTATATCTTGCAGAGGATAACACTGCTCTGGAACAAAATCCACATCCACATAAAACAAAGTATATTCCTGTCAATATCCAAGCACAACTTGGATCTGTGGATGGGAAACAGAAAATTTATCCCAGGACTGCCCCCTGTACAACTAATGAACAGAGGAAGGTCCTAATTTTTTTATCCCATGCATGGGTCCCTTCAAATCATCAGTGGTAAGTTCCCAGTTATTCTCATTATGGTAAATATATAATTATTAAGCATGGGATAGGTAAAGCCAATCTCCAACCAAATGTGGTAGGCTAATTCAAGCACCAAAAGGGAAAATGGTTATGCTTAAAATGGCCCACAAGCACAACTGGCTTGGAATTAACTATGAACCTATAAACCAATAAAAAAGGACAATGATTATATACGAATTTAGCTTTATTTTTATTTAACATTTGTTAACTGGGAAAGTCTGACTTGGAACGAAGCCAATTTTCAGCAGAGGCCCAGGGAGAAATGCTCCAGATATATGTCTTTGTAACGTGGGAGGAAACCAGAGCACCCAGAGGATACCCACATGAATACAGGGAGGAGATGCAGACTCCACAAAGAAAGAACCCCAGCCAAGAATCAAACCAAAAATCTGTAAGCTTAATAGTAATTTGTGCATATGCTAATATGATGACAAGAAAACAGTTGTTTGAAAAATGTATTAGTAAATATGTCAGTAGTGATGGTACGAATTTTAAATGTAACCTCAGGAAAGAAAATGGGAAAATAACAGAATATTAAGATGCTGCGAGAAATTAATTAAATGTGGAGATTTAAAAGTAGAAAGGAACAGAGACTAAAGGTATAAGAAAGGAATTTTTAAGGATGAAATGAATTATATACTTTACTATAAAGACATGAAATAAATAACAGATTAGTAGATATTAGACAGGTTTCAGTCCTTAGAGCAGTATGGAGTAGAATAGGGAAAACCAGAGAAATAATAAAGGAAGGAAGGGGATAAGTAGATTAACTGCAGAGTTTTAAATGAAGAAAGAAATGCTCTAAAGGGAATATTGTGGAAAGATCATATGACAATGGGGCCATCTTTTTAGAAAACTGGACACCGTGGTGAGCAGAAGCAGAAGTGTAAAAGTGTATTAAGAAGTGAGAAGAATACAAAGAAATAAAATGAAATATAAAGAAATTTTACAGAAATATGAGAACAAGATAGAAAAAGAAAGTGACAAAATAAGGGAAGAAGAAAAACCGATGCATGCAAAGAATAGATAAAAGGTGTGATGCTACACAGGTAAAGATTCTTTTCTGAAAGGAATGAAAGAGAAGGTTCACCTTATTTAGGAAAAGCAGTAAAAATGAGAGAAGGATAGATAGATGCTACCTTAGATGGCAAAGGAAATACAAAATACAAATGCAAAGATATTATAGCGGTAGTAAAAAAATATAAAGAAAAAGTATGAAAAATAAGAAATTGATGGGCAAGGAGAATGGAAAGTAAAAATATCTTTAAAAGTACGGAATTTTTAAAGAAAAGATCTGAGAATCACAGAAATATAAGAGGTGATGAAAGAAGAATGAGTTGGTGCCAGGATTAGACGGTATAAGTTATACGTATAGATAAGACCTACTGGAGTGACAGGTATGCATCCCAGACACTACTCCGTCTATGGAACAGGCTCCCCATCCATGTGAGACCGAGTCCCTCCCCAACCCAATTCAAGTGTAACTTGGACAATTGGATGAGGAACAGGAAATTCGTCCCTGGCTTGACACCTATGTCTCTAATGGACTCAGGCAACCTATAAATGTTTCATCTCACATTCCCCTGCGTACACTTATCAAGGGTACCAGAACATGTCAGAAATTTGGAATGGATGGCTAGGCTTAAAAAGCCCTTGTGGTCATTAGCCTAGTAAACTCTGAACTTATAAGAGTTTGATTTGCCAAGGTTGAAAGACTTATTACATCATTGTGTATGTTTAAGTTAGTCCTACGTCGATCGTTCCATTTGTTGTTTCTTATTGTCTGCGTTATATTATTTGTTTTCTGCACTGGAATATATTGTGTTTATTAGTAAGGAAAGTATGTCATATTCAGTGTTCAAAAGTCCATATATCATTTAGTTTAAGCAGTGTTTGTAAACTACATGACAGATGCCTGTGGGCAGATACAATGGGTCCTTAGATCGGTCCACTCACTCAATAAGCAAACAATAGCTCTTCTAAAATTGTGGTTATTCACCCTCTGTCCAGTCTTCAGAACCGCATGCAGGATTCCAGCTAAGTTATAATCCTTAAAGTAAAGACAAATAACTGTCCTATTCCTAGACTTCTCATCCTGTTATAATGCCCCTAAATGTCTTAACAAGTGTGAGTGTTAGAATATAATTTTCTTTATTTAATTTATTGATAGATTTATTTGAAATTTGTTAACCAGCTAAATGAGCTGGCCAACTGACCGTTTTCAGTTCTGACCTGGAAACATTAAACAAAACATTTCAAGTCACAGTTTAATAATGTAATATGTCCACTTCCAAGCATGCCTAGGGATATGTTTGTTAGGAGCTGTAGGGTAACAGTGAACACAAATAAAAGTGCAAACAGATGACAGTAAAAGGAAGAAGTGAGATTGTAAGAACGTTTGATGTTGTTGTGTCTTTTGGCTTTTCCCAGTTAGGGGTCGCCACAGCGGAACTCCGGTCCGCTAATGATTGGTAGTTGATTTTTACATGCCGAGTTACCAGCCCTGACACACAACCTTCAACGAAGGTACGCCCATTCACGCATGTCTCCACGCAGAAGATGCTCTAGCTGAGAATCAAACCGGACAGCGTCTAACTGTGAGGTGATAATGCTACCGCAGCTCCACCACCGCAGATATTGTAAGAACGTTTGATAATGAACAGAAATGTCCATAATTGTGACAATCAAAGACTGATTCTTAACCAGCAAACAGAGGTATTAACAAATGTAACTAAACAGAAATGAATACAAATTCATACTTGTTTGGAAATGTAGTCATTTGTAATGTGTTAGCTAGAATCATGAAAGCACTTACATTTGACTTCATTGTGTATATGTTCTAAAGGCTTGTCAGGTTTCATTGTTGTCATCATCAGTAGGAGGTCCTAAGACAATGTAGCCAAATCAGATGACCAATTTAACTAATGAAACAGAGAATATTTGAATAAAAATCCTGAGTTTTAAACTTTTGTCCTGAAAGTATTTATTGTTTTAAAAACTGATAGCCAACCATATGGGGCATATTTGTCAAAGTACTTTACAGCCATTACTCAGACATATGAGGAAACTGGACATCATGTTTGTGTTCTTTCTCCCACAAGAAATTGATGGTTCTCTATGAAATGTTCTATTTGAAATATTAGGAAATAGTCAAATTAGTATTTATGCTCTGCCTGGTAGATTCCCATGCCTCATTCGTTCCTAATGGACTACAGTAAAGGTGTCTGCCTATGAGCTGTGGTGATGTGTACACTTTATAATAGTTCATATGAGCAGAAAACATGATGCTGAGTGATATGCAGGCAGAAGGCATCACTTCATCAGTTCATGACCAGTGTGTCCATCGTCTGAAGTGTTCCCTTGATGTGTCTCTCTGCTATCTGTATGTACACCACAATTAATGGTCTGTTAAATGTGTGAGCATGCGTGGTCTGATGTGCTACCTGCACATGTCTCTCTGCTATCTGTATGTACACCACAATTAATGATCTGTTAAATGTGTGAGCATGCATGGTCTGATGTGCTACCTGCACATGTCTCTCTGCTATCTGTATGTACACCACAGTCAATGCTCTGTTAAATGTGCGAGCATGCATGGTCTGATGTGCTACCTGCACATGTCTCTCTGCTATCTGTATGTACACCACAATTAATGGTCTGTTAAATGTTTGAGGATGTATGGTCTGATGGGTTCCCTTTGACATGTCTCTCTGCTATCTTTATGTACACCACAGTCAATGCTCTGTTAAATGTGCGAGCATGCATGGTCTGATGTGCTACCTGCACATATCTCTCTGCTATCTGTATGTACACCACAATTAATGGTCTGTTAAATGTGTGAGCATGCATGGTCTGATGTGCTACCTGCACATGTCTCTCTGCTATCTGTACATTTACCACAGTTAATGTTCTGTCAACTGCACTACCTGATTGCTGCCTGGACATGTTGAGTTGTTATCTGTATGTATCCCACCATTCTTGCCCTGTTAAATGTTTAAGCATGTCCCTTTGCAATGCATGCTATGCTGTTTTGCACTTTACTTCCTACACAGGTTCTTATTTATGTTTTCTATGTGTACATGTAACACTATATGCTCTCTGAGAATATGTGCATATCTATGTCACTTGTCATCCATTGTACATTTGTCTTAATGATTCTCTCAGTTTTATTAAATATAATATATTTTGTCATTGTACTGTTTTGCCTTTGGCCTAGATTGTGGATAAAGGTTTTACCTGGAGAACACAGTTATCTAATTAGCAAATAAATAACTAAATAAACAAGCCAGTACTGTGGGATACAGACAGTTTAACAAAACACAGATGTTCACATCAGATATTTCTGAGCACAATATTTCAGAGCACAAGTGAGAGAAAAAAATACACAAGTTTTTGAGAAAATATAGATGTATATATGGATATAGATATTGTTTCTTCACTAGGTAATCTGTCCTGATGGGGTTGCAGGGAACTTTTACATAAATCATTATTTGTGAGTTTTTGAAAGTCTGTGGTCCTGTATTTACACTTGTAGTCAGGAAGAAATCCTTGTGTATTTATCATCGACATCAGTTATTTTCCTTTGTTCTTAGGAATAGCACAGCACAACACTGTTACCCATGTGATAGTTAAAACTGGACTATGAAGTCCAATCTCGAGAGAATAGTTAGATAAGAAGAAAGGAAAATGTACCTGCTTATGGAACACATACTTCCTGTCAAACCAAGACTCATTTTTCACAACTTTTACAGCGTACGTTGTTTGTTCTTGCAGGTAACATTTTTAAACTATTTATTTAAACATTTAAATGCCATCTTTCTTAACAATATCCCCAATAGTCTGTCTGCAGATGTGACATTTAATAACACTCATAACGTTCAGTGGATGACCTGCAATAGAGAAGAAACCATACAGTCACACAATATTTAATGGAAAGAGTGCCATATTCCAGTGCTTCAGCGGGTTAGCCTGCCTGCTATGCCTTCCCTGGCATTTACATTTAATTGTACTATATTCAGTGCTTTAAGTAAACACACAGACAGTTCTTCATTCTCAGCCCAGTGCCTCTCTTTGCTTTATTCTTTCCTAAGCTTTATTTTTCATTACCTTAGGATTTCTGTTTATCTATTTATACCACGAATATAACAGCATGTTATCAAGTCTTCCCTCTGTGGTGAATATAGTCTGGGGCCTCTTGTTTAAATGCCTCCTACTTGCTGTCTCCCTACAATTACTCTGTCATTTCAGTGTACCACGCACACATAATATGAGCAGATTTACCGCAGTTTAAAGTGATTTCTTTATCTGTTTGTTGTTGAAGTATACTTAAAAAAATAAAGGAATGTTACAGGAAATGAGGTTGTAGTAAAAGATACCCATGTAAAATAATCTTTGCATAGTTATAATTATGGCACAAGGAATGCGAAAAAGTAAACGGTTTAACGTTAAAAATAAAAAGTATATATATATATATATATATATATATATATATATATATATATATATATATATATATACATATATATATATACATGCCTGCTAATAAATAAATATGCAAATTATACAGCAGTGGCATTTGACACCCAAATTAAACGCAATGTGAATATGTGTAAATAAGTAGCTCTGGCTCTGGGAATATTATGTTGTACAAAATAGTACCATTATTGCATTTTGAGGAGCTTTTCTCCCCAGGCCTGCAATGAAAACAAGTAACTACAACCCAGTCGGACTTTCCTGGTTATCAAATAAAAAAATAAATACAACAAAATACCCAAGTCTCTATAATGATTCACAGCTTTAAATGCGGTTCTACCAGGGGATATGTTGTTGAGCTATATGTTATGTGAGAAGCTGAAAACATGTATATTGTTGATATATTTCTTAATATATATTGAAATAGTAAGAACTGATGGTGCAGCTGCCTCATGAAAAAATGTTGAAGTAGACATTGCCATCAAAGGGAAAGCCTGCATGAGATATGTGGCTTGTGTGGTTGTGTATTAATTTGGATGGAGACAGAATTGTCTGCCACATTGAAAGGATGTACCTGAGTTGTATGACACCAGTTTGGCACATGAGGACAACTACAGCTTTAAATGTATAAAGTCCTTAGAACATAGCATGGTGATATATAAGGAAGAAGACCTTGTGTCATGCTGCAGACACGAAGACAATATAGTAAGTTTAGACTGGGGGGAAATAAACACCATAGAACATTGTGCCAGGAGGAGAAAACTTTAAATTTTATCTTTAAAAAACTCAAAGGCCATGACAGATCCACATGTTCTATGGTTGAAAGGCACACAACCCTGAACATTAATCACCTGCACTGTCCAGTCATGTCTGAACATTAATCACCTGCACTGTCCATTCATGACTGAAAATTAATCACCTGCACTGTCCAGCCATGTCTGAACATTAATCACCTGCACTGTCCAGCCATGTCTGAACATTAATCACCTGCACACTGTTCAGTCATGTCTGAACACTAATCACCTGCACTGTCCAGCCATGCCTGAACATTAATCACCTGCACACTGTCCAGTCATGTCTGAACATTAATCACCTGCACTGTCCAGCCATGTCTGAACATTAATCACCTGCACATTGTCCAGTCATGTCTGAACATTAATCAACTGCACTGTCCAGCCATGTCTGAACATTAACCACCTGCACTGTCCAGCAATTTCTGAACATTAATCACCTGTACTGTCCAGCAATGTCTGAACATTAATCACCTGTACTGTCCAGTCATGATTGAACATTAATCACCTGCAGTATCTAGCCATGTCTGAACAGTAATCACCTGCACTATCCAGTCAAATCTAGGACTAAAGCTGGCAGTAGCACCAATATATAGTTCATACTTAAAGTAACTCACTGCACCAAGTTGTAAACATTCTGAGAATATCTGGTAAATGTATTTACTTATTGCATTTCGATAACCAGGTAAGAGGACTGGTCAAGTCACCATAGTTTAGCCATGTCCTGGGTAATAAAGGACAGTGAGGGCACTATTCATGTTAATAGTAATTCTATCAGTATTGTAACAATGAGTCGTTCCAACACTATTCTAACTGTAGCATTCTACCCAACTGCACTACTGACATTGCTCTAGTTAACAACAGTAACAGCATTATTCTAATAAAGAACAGTGGGGGCACTATTCACGTTAATAGTAGTACTATCAGTATTGTAACAATGACTAGTTCTAACACTATTCTAACTGTAGCATTCTACCCAACTGCATTACTGCCATTACTCTAGTTAACAACAGTAACAGCATTATTCTAATAAAGAACAGTGAGGGAACTATTCACGTTAATAGTAGTACTATTAGTATTGTAACAATGCGTCGCTCCAACACTATTCTAACTGGAGAATATTACCCAACTGCATTACTGACATTACTCTAGTTATCAACAGTAACAGCAATATTCTAATAAAGAAGATTAATGGCACTATTCACGTTAATAGTAGTACTATCAGTATTGTAACAATGAGTCGTTCCAACAGTATTCTAACTGTAGCATTCTACCCAACTGCATTACTGACATTACCCTAGTTAACAACAGTAACAGCATTATACTAATAAGGAACAGTGATGGCACTATTCACGTTGCTAGTAGTACTGTCAGTCTTGTAACAATGACTAGTTCCAACAGTATTCTAATTGTAGCATTCTACCCAACTGCATTACTGACATTACTCTAGTTAACAACAGTAACAGCACTATTCTAATAAAGAACAGTGAGGGCACTATTCACGTTAATAGTAGTACTATCAGTATTGTAACAATGACTAGTCCCAACACTATTTTAACTGTAGCATTCTACCCAACTGCATTACTGAAATTACTCTAGTTAACAACAGTAACAGCATTATTCTAATAAAGAACAGTGAGTGCACTATTCATGTTAATAGTAGGGTAACAATGAGTCATTCCAACACTATTCTAATTGTAGCATTCTACCCAAGTGCATTACTGACATTACTCTAGTTAACAACAGTAACAGCATTATTCTAATAAAGAACAGTAATGGCACTATTCATGTTAATAGTAGTACTATCAGTATTGTAACAATGACTAGTTCCAACACTATTCTAACTGTAGCATTCTACCCAACTGCACTACTGACATTACTCTAGTTAACAACAGTAAAAGCATTATTCTAATAAAGAACAGTGAGGGCACTATTCACGTTAATAGTAGTACTATCAGTATTATAACAATGATTAGTTCCAACACTATTCTAACTGTAGCATTCTCCCCAACTGCATTACTGACATTACTCTAGTTAACAACAGTAACAGCATTATTCTAATAAAGAACAGTGAGGGCACTATTCATGTTAATAGTAGTACTATCAGTATTGTAACAATGAGTCATTCCAACACTATTCTAACTGTAGCATTCTACCCAACTGCATTACTGACATTACTCTAGTTAACAACAGTAACAGCATTATTCTAATAAAGAACAGTGAGGGCACTATTCACGTTAATAGTAGTACTATCAGTATTGTAACAATGCATCGTTCCAACACTATTTTAACTGTAGCATTCTACCCAACTGCATTACTCACATTACTCTAGTTAACAACAGTAACAGCATTATTCTAATAATGAACAGTAATGGCACTATTCACGTTACTTGTAGTACTATCAGTATTGTAACAATACTGAGTCGTTCCAACACTATTCTAATTGCAGCATTCTACCCAACTGCATTACTGACATTACTCTAGTTAACAACAGTAACAGCATTATTCTAATAAAGAACAGTAATGGCACTATTCACGTTACTAGTAGTACTATCAGTATTGTAACAATTAGTCGTTCCAACACTATTCTAATTGTAGCATTCTACCCAACTGCACTACTGCCATTACTCTAGTTAACAACAGTAACAGCATTATTCTAATAAAGAACAGTGAGGGCACTATTCATGTCAATAGTAGTACTATCAGTATTGTAACAATGAGTCGTTGGCATTCTACCCAACTGCATTACTGACATTACTCTAGTTAACTACAGTAACAGCATTTATCTAATAAAGAACAGTAATGGCACTATTCACGTTAATAGTAGTACTATCAGTATTGTAACAATGACTACATCCAACACTATTCTAACTGTAGCATTCTACCCAACTGCATTACTGACAATACTCCAGTTAACAACAGTAACAGCATTATTCTAATAAAGAACAGTAATGGCACTATTCACATTAATAGTAGTACTATCAGTATTGTAACAATGAGTTGTTCCAGCACTATTCTAACTGTAGCATTCTACCCAACTGCTCTACTGACATTACTCTAGTTAACAACAGTAACAGCATTATTTTAATAAAGAACAGTAATGGCACTATTCACATTAATAGTAGTACTATCAGTATTGTAACAATGAGTTGTTCCAGCACTATTCTAACTGTAGCATTCTACCCAACTGCTCTACTGACATTACTCTAGTTAACAACAGTAACAGCATTATTCTAATAAAGAACAGTGAGGGCACTATTCACGTTAATAGTAGTACTATCAGTATTGTAACAATGACTAGTTCCAACACTATTCTAACTGTAGCATTCTACCCAACTGCATTACTGACATTACTCTAGTTAACAACAGTAACAGCATTATTCTAATAAAGAACAGTGAGGGCACTATTCACATTAATAGTACTATCAGTATTGTAACAATGAGTTGTTCCAACACTATTCTAACTGCAGCATTCTACCCAACACCATTACTGACATTACTCTAGTTAACAACAGTAACAGCATTATTCTAATAAAGAACAATGAGGGCACTATTCACGTTAATAGTAGTACTATCAGTATTGTAACAATGAGTAGTTCAAACACTATTCTAACTGTAGCACTTTACCCAACTGCACTACTGACGATACTTTAGTTAACAACAGTAACAGCATTATTCTAATAAAGAACAGTAATGGCACTATTCACGTTAATAGTAGTACTATCAGTATTGTAACAATGAGTCGTTCCAACACAATTCTAATTGTAGCATTCTACCCAAGTGCATTACTGACATTACTCTAGTTAACAACAGTAACAGCATTATTCTAATAAAGAACAGTGAGGGCACTATTCACGGTAATAGTAGTACTATCAGTATTGTAACAATGACTAGTTCCAACACTATTCTAATTGTAGCATTCTACCCAACTGCATTACTGACATTACTCTAGTTAACAACAGTAACAGCATTATTCTAATAAAGAACAGTAATGGCACTGTTCACGTTAATAGTAGTACTATCAGTATTGTAACAATGAGTAGTTCCAACAGTATTCTAACTGCAGCATTCTACCCAATGGCATTGCTGACATTACTCTAGTTAACAACAGTAACAACATTATTCTAATAAAGAACAGTAATGGCACTATTCACGTTAATAGTAGTACTATCAGTATTGTAACAATGAGTCGTTCCAACACAATTCTAATTGTAGCATTCTACCCAAGTGCATTACTGACATTACTCTAGTTAACAACAGTAACAGCATTATTCTAATAAAGAACAGTGAGGGCACTATTCACGGTAATAGTAGTACTATCAGTTTTGTAACAATGACTAGTTCCAACACTATTCTAATTGTAGCATTCTACCCAACTGCATTACTGACATTACTCTAGTTAACAACAGTAACAGCATTATTCTAATAATGAACAGTGAGGGCACTGTTCACGTTAATAGTAGTACTAGCAGTATTGCAACAATGAGTAGTTCCAACACTATTCTAACTGTAGCATTCTACCCAACTGCACTACTGACATTACTCTAGTTAACAACAGTAACAGCATTATTCTAATAAAGAACAGCAATGGCACTATTCACGTTAATAGTAGTACTATCAGTATTGTAACAATGACTTTTTCCAACACTATTCTAACAGTAGCATTCTACCCAACTGCATTAATGACATTACTCTAGTTAACAACAGTAACAGCATTTTTCTAATAAGGAACAGTGAGGGCACTATTCACGTTAATAGTAGTACTATCAGTATTGTAACAATAACTAGTTCCAACACTATTCTTATTGTAGCATTCTACCCAACTGCATTACTGACATTACTCTAATTAACAACAGTAACAGCATTATTCTAATAAAGAACAGTAATGGCACTATTAACGTTAATAGTAATAATATCAGTATTGTAAAAATGACTAGTTCCAACACTATTCTAACTGTAGCATTCTAATCAACTGCAGTACTGGCATTACTCTTATTAACAACAGTAATAGCATTATTCTAATAAAGAACAGTATTGGCACTATTCATGTTACTAGTCGTACTATCAGTATTGTAACAATGACTAGTTCCAACATTATTCTAACTATAGCATTCTACCCAACTGCATTACTGACATTATTCTAGTTAACAACAGTAACAGCATTATTCTAATAAAGAACAGTAATGGCACTATTCACATTACTAGTAGTACTATCAGTATTGTAACAATGAGTCGTTCCAACACTATCCTAATTGTAGCATTCTACCCAAGTGCATTACTGAAATTACTCTACTTAACAACAGTAACAGCATTCTAATGATGAACAGTAATGGCACTATTCACGTTACTAGTAGTACTATCAGTATTGTAACAATGAGTCATTCCAGCACTATTCTAACTGTAGCATTCTACCCTACTGCATTACTGACATTACTCTAGTTAACAACAGTAACAGCATTATTCTAATAAAGAACAGTAATGGCACTATTAACGTTACTAGTAGTACTATCAGTATTGTAACAATGAGTCATTCCAACCCTATTCTAATTGTAGCATTCTACCCAACTGCACTACTGACATTACTCTAGTTAACAACAGTAACAGCATTATTCTAATAAAGAACAGTGATGGCACTATTCACGTTAATAGTGGTACTATCAGTATTGTAGCAATGACTAGTTCCAACACTATTCTAATTGTAGCATTCTACCCAACTGCACTACTGACATTGCTCTAGTTAACAACAGTAACAACATTATTCTAATAAAGAACAGTGAGGGCACTATTCACGTTAATAGTAGTACTATCAGTATTGTAACAATGACTAGTTCCAACACTATTCTAACTGGAGCATTCTACCCAACTGCATTACTGACATTACTCTAGTTAACAACAGTAACAGCATTATTCTAATAAAGAACAGTGAGGGAACTATTCACGTTAATAGTAGTACTATCAGTATTGTAACAATGCGTCGCTCCAACACTATTCTAACTGGAGAATATTACCCAACTGCATTACTGACATTACTCTAGTTATCAACAGTAACAGCAATATTCTAATAAAGAAGATTAATGGCACTATTCACGTTAATAGTAGTACTATCAGTATTGTAACAATGAGTCGTTCCAACAGTATTCTAACTGTAGCATTCTACCCAACTGCATTACTGACATTACTCTAGTTAACAACAGTAACAGCATTATACTAATAAGGAACAGTGATGGCACTATTCACGTTGCTAGTAGTACTGTCAGTCTTGTAACAATGACTAGTTCCAACAGTATTCTAATTGTAGCATTCTACCCAACTGCATTACTGACATTACTCTAGTTAACAACAGTAACAGCACTATTCTAATAAAGAACAGTGAGGGCACTATTCACGTTAATAGTAGTACTATCAGTATTGTAACAATGACTAGTCCCAACACTATTTTAACTGTAGCATTCTACCCAACTGCATTACTGAAATTACTCTAGTTAACAACAGTAACAGCATTATTCTAATAAAGAACAGTGAGTGCACTATTCATGTTAATAGTAGGGTAACAATGAGTCGTTCCAACACTATTCTAATTGTAGCATTCTACCCAACTGCATTACTGACATTACTCTAGTTAACAACAGTAACAGCATTATACTAATAAGGAACAGTGATGGCACTATTCACGTTAATAGTAGTACTATCAGTATTGTAACAATGACTAGTTCCAACACTATTCTAACTGTAGCATTCTACCCAACTGCACTACTGACATTACTCTAGTTAACAACAGTAAAAGCATTATTCTAATAAAGAACAGTGAGGGCACTATTCCCGTTAATAGTAGTACTATCAGTATTATAACAATGATTAGTTCCAACACTATTCTAACTGTAGCATTCTCCCCAACTGCATTACTGACATTACTCTAGTTAACAACAGTAACAGCATTATTCTAATAAAGAACAGTGAGGGCACTATTCATGTTAATAGTAGTACTATCAGTATTGTAACAATGAGTCATTCCAACACTATTCTAACTGTAGCATTCTACCCAACTGCATTACAGACATTACTCTAGTTAACAACAGTAACAGCATTATTCTAATAAAGAACAGTGAGGGCACTATTCACGTTAATAGTAGTACTATCAGTATTGTAACAATGCATCGATCCAACACTATTTTAACTGTAGCATTCTACCCAACTGCATTACTCACATTACTCTAGTTAACAACAGTAACAGCATTATTCTAATAATGAACAGTAATGGCACTATTCACGTTACTTGTAGTACTATCAGTATTGTAACAATGAGTCATTCCAACACTATTCTAATTGCAGCATTCTACCCAACTGCATTACTGACATTACTCTAGTTAACAACAGTAACAGCATTATTCTAATAAAGAACAGTAATGGCACTATTCACGTTACTAGTAGTACTATCAGTATTGTAACAATTAGTCGTTCCAACACTATTCTAATTGTAGCATTCTACCCAACTGCACTACTGCCATTACTCTAGTTAACAACAGTAACAGCATTATTCTAATAAAGAACAGTGAGGGCACTATTCATGTCAATAGTAGTACTATCAGTATTGTAACAATGAGTCGTTGGCATTCTACCCAACTGCATTACTGACATTACTCTAGTTAACTACAGTAACAGCATTTATCTAATAAAGAACAGTAATGGCACTATTCACGTTAATAGTAGTACTATCAGTATTGTAACAATGACTAGATCCAACACTATTCTAACTGTAGCATTCTACCCAACTGCATTACTGACAATACTCTAGTTAACAACAGTAACAGCATTATTCTAATAAAGAACAGTAATGGCACTATTCACATTAATTGTAGTACTATCAGTATTGTAACAATGAGTTGTTCGAGCACTATTCTAACTGTAGCATTCTACCCAACTGCTCTACTGACATTACTCTAGTTAACAACAGTAACAGCATTATTCTAATAAAGAACAGTAATGGCACTATTCACATTAATAGTAGTACTATCAGTATTGTAACAATGAGTTGTTCCAGCACTATTCTAACTGTAGCATTCTACCCAACTGCTCTACTGACATTACTCTAGTTAACAACAGTAACAGCATTATTCTAATAAAGAACAGTGAGGGCACTATTCACGTTAATAGTAGTACTATCAGTATTGTAACAATGACTAGTTCCAACACTATTCTAACTGTAGCATTCTACCCAACTGCATTACTGACATTACTCTAGTTAACAACAGTAACAGCATTATTCTAATAAAGAACAGTGAGGGCACTATTCACATTAATAGTACTATCAGTATTGTAACAATAAGTTGTTCCAACACTATTCTAACTGCAGCATTCTACCCAACACCATTACTGACATTACTCTAGTTAACAACAGTAACAGCATTATTCTAATAAAGAACAATGAGGGCACTATTCACGTTAATAGTAGTACTATCAGTATTGTAACAATGAGTAGTTCAAACACTATTCTAACTGTAGCACTTTACCCAACTGCACTACTGACAATACTTTAGTTAACAACAGTAACAGCATTATTCTAATAAAGAACAGTAATGGCACTATTCACGTTAATAGTAGTACTATCAGTATTGTAACAATGAGTAGTTCCAACAGTATTCTAACTGCAGCATTCTACCCAATGGCATTGCTGACATTACTCTAGTTAACAACAGTAACAACATTATTCTAATAAAGAACAGTAATGGCACTATTCACGTTAATAGTAGTACTATCAGTATTGTAACAATGAGTCGTTCCAACACAATTCTAATTGTAGCATTCTACCCAAGTGCATTACTGACATTACTCTAGTTAACAACAGTAACAGCATTATTCTAATAAAGAACAGGAGGGCACTATTCACGGTAATAGTAGTACTATCAGTATTGTAACAATGACTAGTTCCAACACTATTCTAATTGTAGCATTCTACCCAACTGCATTACTGACATTACTCTAGTTAACAACAGTAACAGCATTATTCTAATAATGAACAGTGAGGGCACTGTTCACGTTAATAGTAGTACTAGCAGTATTGTAACAATGAGTAGTTCCAACACTATTCTAACTGTAGCATTCTACCCAACTGCACTACTGACATTACTCTAGTTAACAACAGCAACAGCATTATTCTAATAAAAAACAGCAATGGCACTATTCACGTTAATAGTAGTACTATCAGTATTGTAACAATGACTTGTTCCAACACTATTCTAACAGTAGCATTCTACCCAACTGCATTAATGACATTACTCTAGTTAACAACAGTAACAGCATTTTTCTAATAAGGAACAGTGAGGGCACTATTCACGTTAATAGTAGTACTATCAGTATTGTAACAATAACTAGTTCCAACACTATTCTTATTGTAGCATTCTACCCAACTGCATTACTGACATTACTCTAATTAACAACAGTAACAGCATTATTCTAATAAAGAACAGTAATGGCACTATTAACGTTAATAGTAGTACTATCAGTATTGTAAAAATGACTAGTTCCAACACTATTCTAACTGTAGCATTCTAATCAACTGCAGTACTGACATTACTCTTATTAACAACAGTAATAGCATTATTCTAATAAAGAACAGTATTGGCACTATTCATGTTACTAGTCGTACTATCAGTATTGTAACAATGACTAGTTCCAACATTATTCTAACTATAGCATTCTACCCAACTGCATTACTGACATTACTCTAGTTAACAACAGTAACAGCATTATTCTAATAAAGAACAGTAATGGCACTATTCACATTACTAGTAGTACTATCAGTATTGTAACAATAAGTCGTTCCAACACTATCCTAATTGTAGCATTCTACCCAAGTGCATTACAGAAATTACTCTACTTAACAACAATAACAGCATTCTAATGATGAACAGTAATGGCACTATTCACGTTACTAGTAGTACTATCAGTATTGTAACAATGAGTCATTCCAACACTATTCTAACTGTAGCATTCTACCCTACTGCATTACTGACATTACTCTAGTTAACAACAGTAACAGCATTATTCTAATAAAGAACAGTAATGGCACTATTAACGTTACTAGTAGTACTATCAGTATTGTAACAATGAGTCATTCCAACCCTATTCTAATTGTAGCATTCTACCCAACTGCACTACTGACATTACTCTAGTTAACAACAGTAACAGCATTATTCTAGTAAAGAACAGTGATGGCACTATTCACGTTAATAGTGGTACTATCAGTATTGTAGCAATGACTAGTTCCAACACTATTCTAATTGTAGCATTCTACCCAACAGCATTACTGACATTACTCTAGTTAACAACAGTAACAGCATTATTCTAATAAAGAACAGTGATGGCACTATTCACTTTAATAGTAGTACTATCAGTATTGTAGCAATGACTAGTTCCAACACTATTCTAATTGTAGCATTCTACCCAAGTGCATTACTGACATTACTCTACTTAACAGTAACAGCATTATTCTAATAAAGAACAGTGAGGGCACTATTCACGTTAATAGTAGTACTATCAGTATTGTAACAATGAGTCATTCCAACACTATTCTAACTGTAGCATTCTACCCAACTGCATTACTGACATTACTCTAGTTAACAACAGTAACAGCATTATACTAATAAAGAACAGTGAGGTCACTATTCACGTTAATAGTAGTAGTATCAGTATTGTAACAATGACTAGTTCCAACAGTATTCTAATTGTAGCATTCTACCCAACTGCATTACTCTAGTTAACAAAAGTAACAGCATTATTCTAATTAAGAACAGTGAGGGCACTATTCATGTTACTAGTAGTACTATCAGTATTGTAACAATGACTAGTTCCAACACTATTCTAATTGTAGCATTCTACCCAACTGCACTACTGACATTACTCTAGTTAACAACAGTAGCAGCATTATTCTAATAAAGAACAATATTGGCACTATTCACGTTAATAGTAGTACTATCAGTATTGTAACATTGAGTCATTCCAACACTATTCTAATTGTAGCATTCTACCCAACTGCACTACTGATATTACTCTAGTTAACAACAGTAACAGCATTATTCTAATAAAGAACAGTAATGGCACTATTCACGTTAATAGTAGTACTATCAGTATTGTAACAATAAGTCGTTCCAACACTATTCTAACTGTAGCATTCTACCCAACTGCACTACTGACATTACTCTAGTTCACAACAGTAACAGCATTATTCTAATAGAGAACAGTGAGGGCACTATTCACATTAATAGTAGTACTATCAGTATTGTAACAATGAGTCGTTCCAACACTATTCTAACTGTAGCATTCTACCCAACTGCACTACTGACATTACTCTAGTTAACAACAGTAGCAGCATTATTTTAATAAAGAACAGTGAGGGCACTATTCACATTAATAGTACTACTATCAGTATTGTAACAATGAGTCGTTCCAACACTATTCTAACTGTAGCATTCTACCCAACTGCATTACTGACATTACTCTAGTTAACAATAGTAACAGCATTATTCTAATAAAGAACAGTAATGGCATTATTCACGTTACTAGTAGTACTATCAGTATTGTAACAATGACTAGTTCCAACACTATTCTAATTGTAGCATTCTACCCAACTGCATTACTGACATTACTCTAGTTAACAACAGTAACAGCATTATTCTAATAAAGAACAGTAATGGCACTATTCACGTTAATAGTAGTACTATCAGTATTGTAACAATGAGCCGTTCCAACACTATTCTAACTGTAGCATTCTACCCAACTGCATTACTGACATTACTCTAGTTAACAACAGTAACAGCATTATTCTAATAAAGAACGGTAATGGCACTATTAACGTTACTAGAAGTACTATCAGTATTCTAACAATGAGTCATTCCAACACTATTCTAATTGTAGCATTCTACCCAACTGCACTACTGACATTACTCTAGTTAACAACAGTAACAGCATTATTCTAATAAAGAACAGTGATGGCACTATTCACGTTAATAGTGGTACTATCAGTATTGTAGCAATGACTAGTTCCAACACTATTCTAATTGTAGCATTCTACCCATCTGCATTACTGACATTACTCTAGTTAACAACAGTAACAACATTATTCTAATAAAGAACAGTGATGGCACTATTCACGTTAATAGTAGTACTATCAGTATTGTAGCAATGACTAGTTCCAACACTATTCTAATTGTAGCATTCTACCCAAGTGCATTACTGACATTACTCTAGTTAACAACAGTAACAGCATTATTCTAATAAAGAACAGTAATGGCACTATTCACGTTAATAGTAGTACTATCTGTATTGTAACAATGAGTCGTTCCAACACTATTCTAACTGTAGCATTCTACCCAACTGCATTACTGACTTTACTCTAGATAACAAAAGTAACAGCATTGTATTAATAAAGAACAGTGACGACACTATTCACGTTAATAGTAGTACTATCAGTATTGTAACAATGACTATTTCCAACAGTATTCTAATTGTAGCATTCTACCCAACTGCATTACTCTAGTTAACAACAGTAACAGCATTATTCTAATAAAGAACAGTGAGGGCACTATTCACGTTACTAGTAGTACTATCAGTATTGTAACAATGACTAGTTCCAACACTATTCTAATTGTAGCATTCTACCCAACTGCACTACTGACATTACTCTAGTTAACAACAGTAACATCATTATTCTAATAAAGAACAGTATTGGCACTAGTCACATTAATAGTAGTACTATCAGTATTGTAACAATGAGTAATTCCAACACTATTCTAATTGTAGCATTCTACCCAACTGCACTACTGATATTACTCTAGTTAACAACAGTAACAGCATTATTCTAGTAAAGAACAGTAATGGCACTATTCACGTTAATAGTAGTACTGTCAGTATTGTAACAATGAGTCGTTCCAACACTATTCTAACTGTAGCATTCTACCCAACTGCACTACTGACATTACTCTAGTTATCAACAGCAACAGCATTATTCTAATAAAGAACAGTGAGGTCACTATTCACGTTAATAGTAGTACTATCAGTATTGTAACAATGAGTTGTTCCAACACTATTCTAACTGTAGCATTCTACCCAACTGCACTACTGACATTACTCTAGTTAACAACAGTAACAGCATTATTCTAATAAAGAACAGTAATGGCACTATTCACGTTACTAGTAGTACCATCAGTATTGTAACAATGAGTAGTTCCAACAGTATTCTAACTGTAGCATTCTACCCGACTGCATTACTGACATTACTCTAGTTAACAACAGTAACAGCATTATTCTAATGAAGAACAGTAATGGCACTATTCACGTTAATAGTAGTACTATCAGTATTGTAACAATGAGTCGTTCCAACACTATTCTAACTGTAGCATTCTACCCAACTGCATTACTGACATTACTCTAGTTAACAACAGTAACAGCATTATTCTAATAAAGAACAGTGAGGGCACTATTCACGTTAATAGTAGTTCTATCAGTATTGTAACATTGAGTCATTCCAACACTATTCTAACTGTAGCATTCTACCCAACTGCACTACTGACATTATTCTAGTTAACAACAGTAACAGCATTATTCTAATAAAGAACAGTAATGGCACTATTCACGTTACTAGTAGTACTATCAGTATTGTAACAATGAGTAGTTCCAACACTATTCTAACTTTAGCATTCTACCCAACTGCATTACTGACATTACTCTAGTTAATAACAGTAACAGCATTATTCTAATAAAGAACAGTGAGGGCACTATTCACGTTACTAGTAGTACTATCAGTATTGTAACAATGAGTAGTTCCAACACTATTCTAACTTTAGCATTCTACCCAACTGCATTACTGACATTACTCTAGTTAACAACAGTAACAGCATTATTGTAATAAAGAACAGTAATGGCACTATTCACGTTAATAGTAGTAGTATCAGTATTGTAATAATGACTAGTTCCAACACTATTCTAACTGTAGCATTCTTCCCAACTGCATTACTGACATTACTCTAGTAAACAACAGTAACATCATTTATTCTAATACAGAACAGTAATGGCACTATTCATGTTAATAGTAGTGCTATCAGTATTGTACAATGAGTAGTTCCAACACTATTCTAATTTATAGCAGTACCATCAGTATTCTAACTTAAATCAGTACTGGCACTATATTAGTTAATGGCATTACCAATCTACAGCAGTAATAGGGCAAAAGAGTACCAGTCCTATTCTTGTTTACTAGCAATACCAGCACTATTCTAAGCAATAGCAGTAATTGCACATACTATTTCATAACAGTGCCAGGAGAATTCTAACCAAAAGCAGTACCAGAACTATTCTAATTCATAGACAAATGAGCAGTATTCTAATCAAGAACAGTACATGCACTATACTAATTCATAACAGTACCAGCTGCATGATAACTAACAGTACTGTTACAGTTCTATTTTATAGAAGTACTAGCAGTATTCTAG
Source organism: Protopterus annectens (assembly GCF_019279795.1). Taxonomy (NCBI): domain Eukaryota; kingdom Metazoa; phylum Chordata; order Ceratodontiformes; family Protopteridae; genus Protopterus; species Protopterus annectens. The sequence goes on along the minus strand of NC_056743.1, from coordinate 358,722,245 downwards.
CAAATGGCTGGACCAGCACTGTTCTACTTAATAGGAGTAAAAGCTGTATACTAAGCAACAGTATCTGCAGTCTTCCACTTAACTGAAGTACCAGCAGTATGCTATACAACAGCAGCACCAGCACTAATGCAATTCTTAGAAGCACCAGCAGTATTCTAACTAACAGTAGTACCAGCACTGTTCCAGCTTATAGCAGTACCAGCAGTATTCTAGCCACAGGAGTGCTCAAACTATTCTAGTGAATAGCAGTACTGGCACCATACTAGTTCATAGCAGTCACAATGGTATTGTAAACAACACCAATGGAACCACTCTTCTAATTCATAGCAGTACCAGCAGTATTCTAGCCACAGGTGTGCTCAAACTATTCTAGTGAATAGCAGTACTGGCACTATACTAGTTCATAGCAGTCACAGTGGTATTGTAAACAACACCAATAGCACCACTCTTCTAATTCATAGCAGTACCAGCAGTATTCTAGCCACAGGAGTGCTCAAACTATTCTAGTGAATAGCAGTACTGGCACCATACTAGTTCATAGCAGTCACAATGGTATTGTAAACAACACCAATGGAACCACTCTTCTAATTCATAGCAGTATCAGAAGTATTCTAGCCACAGGTGTGCTCAAACTATTCTAGTGAATAGCAGTACTGGCACTATACTAGTTCATAGCAGTCACAGTGGTATTGTAAACAACACCAATAGCACCACTCTTCTAATTCATAGCAGTACCAGCAGTATTACTACCTGCAGCAGTACTGGCACAATTCTAATTTATAGAAGTACAAGTATAGTTCTGGCAGTGCCATGTTCTAACCAACAGCAATACCCACGCTACTGGAATTCAAAACAGTACCAGTACTATTTTAACCAATAGCAGTAATGGCGTTGTTATAATTTATAGCACTGTTAGCAGTATTCTAACCAAAAGCAGTACCAGCACTGTTATAGTGAATAGTATTATTAGCAGTACTAGCATTATTCTATTTAATAGCAGTACCCTCAGTATTCCAACCAAAAGAAGTAATGCCACTATTCTAATTCATATCAGTACAAGCAGTATTCTAACTAGCAACAGTACTGTTGGTTCTCTATTTAATAGCAGTTTAAACAGTATACTAACCAGCAAGACTACAGGCAGCAGTACCATCAGTATTCTAGCAGCAGCACTACTGGAACTCTTTTAGTTCCTAACACTATCAGCAGTATTCTAGTTAAAAGCAGGAGCAGCACTATTCTAGTTAATAGCAGGACTAGCACTATTCTAGTTAATAGCAGGACTAGCACTATTCTAGTTAAAAGCAGGAGCAGCACTATTCTAGTTAATAGCAGGACTAGAACTATTGTAGTTAATAGCAGGACTAGCACTATTCTAGTTAAAAGGAGGACTAGCACTATTCTAGTAAATAGCAGGACCAGCACTATTCTAGTTAAAAGGAGGACTAGCACTATTCTAGTTAATAGCAGGACCAGCACTATTCTAGTTAAAAGCAGGACCAGCACAATTCTAGTTAATATGAGGACCAGCACTATTCTAGTTAATAGCAGGACCAGCACTATTCTAGTTAATAGCAGGACCAGCACTATTCTAGTTAATAGCAGGAATAGCACTATTCTAGTTAATAGCAGGGCCAGCACTATTCTAGTTAATAGCAGGACCAGCCATATTCTAGTTAATAGCAGGACTAGCACTATTCTAGTTAATAGCAGGACCAGCACTATTCTAGTTAATAGCAGGACTAGCACTATTCTAGTTAATAGCAGGACTAGCACTATTCTAGTTAAAAGCAGGAGCAGCACTATTCTAGTTAATAGCAGGACTAGCACTATTGCAGTTAATAGCAGGACTAGCACTATTCTAGTTAAAAGGAGGACTAGCACTATTCTAGTAAATAGCAGGACCAGCGCTATTCTAGTTAAAAGGAGGACTAGCACTATTCTAGTTAATAGCAGGACCAGCACTATTCTAGTTAAAAGCAGGACCAGCACAATTCTAGTTAATATGAGGACCAGCACTATTCTAGTTAATAGCAGGACCAGCACTATTCTAGTTAATAGCAGGACCAGCACTATTCTAGTTAATAGCAGGAATAGCACTATTCTAGTTAATAGCAGGGCCAGCACTATTCTAGTTAATAGCAGGACCAGCCCTATTCTAGTTAATAGCAGGACTAGCACTATTCTAGTTAATAGCAGGACCAGCACTATTCTAGTTAATAGCAGGACTAGCACTATTCTAGTTAATAGCAGGACCAGCACTATTCTGGTTAATAGCAGGGCTAGCACTATTCTAGTTAATAGCATGACCAGCATTATTCTAGTTAATAGCAGGACTACCACTACTCCAGTTAATAGCAGGACCAGCACTATTCTAGTTAATAGCAGGACTAGCACTATTCTAGTTAATAGCAGGACCAGCACTATTCTAGTTAATAGCAGGACTAGCACTATTCTAGTTAAAAGGAGGACTAGCACTATTCTAGTTAAATGCAGGACTAACACTATTCTAGTTAATAGCAGTACCCATAGTATTCTAACCAAAGGCAGTACTGCCACCGTTCTAATTTAACCAAAGTAAAGACGGTTCACCTCACCGTCACAACTAGCTCAAAGAATCAGCATGCAGGCTATACTCAAATAAGGAAACGTAAATAGCTCCACAAATTTATTTATTAAAGCTTACAAGAAGCTTAGAGAGAGAGAGAGAGATAAAACTATACACAATACTGTTAAGCACTTTCATTTGCAAAACGCAAAGTTCTTCAGAACAGCTGTTATGTTCGAATTCAGACCATTTAAAATCTTTTTGGCGCCATAGCCAGTACTGATATTCATTTAAAGTGACAGTGCTCTATTTTCAAAAAAGAAAAGTATAATATTATTGAAACAGACTAAATAACTCATCAACAGCCTCTACTTATAATAAATACATCTATACATTTATTAAATACTGTAATACTGTAAAGTACTTTATAAATGTATAACCCATTCTAATAATGTAACTAAAACACAACCTAAAATACATGTATTAAAATCATATGCATACTTATAAAATCATCTCCTACACCAGTATAAAAATTGTCAACGCAACAATAGAAAAGGTTTTATAGAAATGTAATCATTAATACCTGGTTCTTTTGTTGCATCTGTCAAAACCTGCCAGGTGCTTTCTTTTTTGCTTAATGTTGCTTCCAAATTCCCACCCCTATTATCTAATAAAATTTGATCTATAATGGCAAAACTAAACTTATGATGTATAGTTATAAACTGTTAAATCCTTAACAATCTGTATGATGTTTTTTTCTTTATCTGTTTCTATTTCAATACCCATACTTGTTAAGGATTTAACAGTTTATAACTAAACTAGTTACAGTATTAAGGAAGAGCTAGGTACTCTTTTCTTAAAAGGTATGAAATATATACCAGCTTCTAAATTCAACCTTGTTGATACCATTGTAGATGTTAAATTGTATTGCAGGAAATTAAATTTGAGTTTATTATTTAATAAAAATAAAAAGGAGGTACATTTAAACGAGCATGTTAAGCTGAAGAAAAAGAGCACATTCATACCCCCCCAAATAAAATGGTTGAGAATTTTGAAAATAATATTTGTTCTGATATTTATCAGTACAATAAAAATATCAGTAGACAACAGTTTATAGACAATTTAACAATAAAAGGAAGGGAATGTTTAATAGACATTGTTAATAATAAAAGTATTAGAATAATGAAACTAGATAAGACATTTACATAATCTGATTAACACTAGTCAAGAGAATGTAAATGTCAGTTTGACATCAGAAAAAGAATTTACATTCGATTTTTCTCTATTTCAGCAAGATGATGACAGCGAACATTTAGGAGCTCTTTCTAAACGCCAGTTACCAGCTAAGACATATGCTGCTACTACTAAAACTAATAATTATTCATCTAAAGGTACTGTAAATAAATCATCGAGCCCAAGAACTGTGAATGGAGTTTCAAATATGAATGACAATGGGCAAATCAAATTGGATAATTTTTTAACTAGTAATATTGAGTTTAAAATGATTGATAAAAGTGGAATTACATGTGTGCCTGATATGAAAGAAAAAAAAGCTTAAAAATTGTACCTTAAAGGAAATGATTTTTGAATTGGGTAATTTATTGCAGTTTGCAAAAACTATTAAAGTAGATAATGCTTAATTAAATGTATTTCTCTTGAAATAGTACCAATGGGACTAAGACTTTTTAAGGTTCCCATGGGCATTAATTTAGATTTAGATACAACGAATGAATTTAATGTTTTATTCAATACATTTGGAATAAGCTATATGAAAGTATTGGTAAAAAAGAATGATGAATAAACTTAGTAGAACAGTATTAGAAATAGAAAAATTAAATAAAAATATTGTATATGACTTATTGCTCGAATAATGGCGTACATTGTATTACAAACAATTTAAATATGCTGAGAATACAGCTGATAAATTATTTGAAAGGAAGTACAAGAAACTTAATAGAGATATTATACAATACAAAGAGAATAAAGCATATAGATGGAGTATAGAGTGAAAAACAAGTAGGTATGGTAAACGGGATGAACAAGTAGTAACACGAAATGATGAAAATGAATTTTCAAGGGGGTCGATATTACACACCGGTGAAAAAAACAAAAATATTGGGAGAATCGAAACAAGCAGTATTAGATAGTAGTAATGATTCAGTAATATTGGCTAATTGCAATAATGGCAATGGTATCAGTGAAGGAACAAGTCCAGGTATTGAAATAGAAACAGATAAGGAACAAAACATCATACAGATTGTTAAGGATTTAAAAGGTTTTAACTAAACTAGTTACAGTATTAAGGAAGAGCTAGGTACTCTTTTCTTAAAAGGTATGAAATATATACCAGCTTCTAAATTCAACCTTGTTGATACCATTGTAGATGTTAAATTGTATTGCAGGAAATTAAATTTGAGTTTATTATTTAATAAAAATAAAAAGGAGGTACATTTAAACGAGCATGTTAAGCTGAAGAAAAAGAGCACATTCATACCCCCCAAATAAAATGGTTGAGAATTTAGAAAATAATATTTGTTCTGATATTTATCAGTACAATAAAAATATCAGTAGACAACAGTTTATAGACAATTTAACAATAAAAGAAAGGGAATGTTTAATAGACATTGTTAATAATAAAAGTATTAGAATAATGAAACCAGATAAGGGGGTGGAATAGTGGTATATAATACAATTTATTATAAAAATGAGATTCAAAGGTTATTGATTGAAACAGGAAATTATGAAATTACATCAATTAGCAAAATAAATATAAGTTATAGGAAAAAAGATATAGCTTTAGATGAGTATTTATTGGATCGGAGAATAACTGAAGAAATATATGAATTTATGAAAATGGATTTTCACACTCTGGCAACCATAACAGGCATACCTAAGGTACACAAAGATATAATCAATCCTCCTTTTCACCCCATAATATCTGGAAGTAAGTCCAAAACTTTTAATATAGGATTAGTGATAGATCATTGGGTAAAACCTATATATGAGCTGCCTGTCTGGTGCTAGGATCCGCCACATAATGCAAGCACTCAGGTCACTCCAAAGCAAATACAAATATGACTCAGTCATTGTACATGCTGGTGTGAATGACCTGAGACGTACCTCCCTGGACTACATGAAAAGAGACATAGAGGAGCTCTCTGATCATGTAGCCCAGGCTGGTATGACCCTGACCTTGAGCAGCATCTTACCATCACCTAGAATGATGCCACAGTACAAAGACAAAATGATCGATTTTAACAATTGGCTAAAATGTTGGTGTCATTCAAAAGGGATCCAGTGTCTGTCAGCCTGGGATGACATGCTCGACAAGCCATGTTGCTTCGCTAGGGACGGCTTGCACCTGTCACCAATGGGCTTTCAGATATTGGCAAAGGCTCTTGCCACCCCCATAGTGCCTTTTTTAGGCAAGGCTCAAAAGTCAAACCCACCTCCATAGACAGCACAAGGAACAAGAAACTAAGGGTAATGCTGCTTAATGCCAGAAGTCTTAACCTCAAGATGCACGCACTCAAAGCTCTCCTCAGTATGGAGAACATCGATATCTGTACAGTGACAGAAACCTGGTTCAAGGCTCCAGAGAGTACCTAAGCACTACCAGGCTATACCTCATATCATGCTTTTCGGCCCCAAAACCCAGACCGAACCACAAAAGGAGGGGGAGTTTCCATATTTATCAAGGATATCCACACCTCCAGGTTAGTGGCATTGCACGAAGTATCAGAGACCATCCATGTGCAACTAACAGTGGGCAAGACTGCTTTTCAGTTTATAGCATCCTACAGACCACCCTCTCAAAGTCAGGAATCCCACTCGGCTTTCCTGAAAACATTGGAGAACATGAAGATCTCTCCGAACACCATTATATTGGGTGATTTCAACTACCCAAACATTGACTGGGAGCACTACTCAAGCCCCAGCACCTTAGCCCAAAGGTTCCTGGAAATTATAAATTCAAATGCTATGGAACAACTAGTCACCACTCCCACAAGAGGGGACAACATACTAGACCTGATCATTACCAACATGGGGACTCTATGCTCCACACCAGACATATATCCCTCATTGGTAAGATCAGACCATAAATTAATTTCACTGGATGTCCACATCCCGACCCCACCCCCAGCCCAGAAAACCACAGTGAAAAACTTCTCAAAAGCAAACTTCTCACTTCTCAAAACTGAAGTGGAATCCTTCAAGGCCCCAGGGTCAGTGGAAACTACGGCCCAAACTGCAGAATCCTATATAAACGCATTCTACGGACATCTCCAGGAATGCATGGATCATGCTATCCCAAACAAAACCAAGACCCAATCATCCAAAGGCAGGCGTCCAGTCTGGTGGACCCCTGCCATAAATAAACTGTACAACAGAAGGAGGAAGCTACTACATGATAGAGCAAAATCCCTAATAAGGAAGGTATCTCTGATCAGTACTAGCAAAAAATTACGATCCCTCATAAAATCCTCCAAGGCCAGCTTTGAGATGAAAATTGCACAGGACACCAAATACAATCATAAGGCTTTTTTCAGTTATGTTAGGAACCTGGGATGCAACTCCCAGACTTGTTCTGAGTTGATTCTAAATGACAAAAAATACACTGAACCCACAGACATCGCCAATATCCTGGCAGACAGGTTCAGTGCAAACTTCTCCAACCCCTCCTCCCAAAAGAGCAAGTATCTATCCCGGCAGAGGGCTGCCTCCCAAACATCTCTGATGCTCAGGTGAAGGCTGCCCTCTTCAAAGCAAAAAACACTGCTTCCATGGGACCAGATGGCATCCCAGGTTGCGTCCTACATGAACTGAAGAAGGAGCCAGCACCTTGGAGGATTCAAACAAAACCAAACTTTATTCCAACTGAAACTAGACCGGTTTCAGCAACAAGGCTTTCATCAGTAGTACATTAAGCCATAATGGTGGATTCCAGTCTTATATACTGTCATAGAAGAGTCATATGACATCAGATGATGACAAGGTGCTGGCTCCTTCTTCTGTTCATCTACCTAACCCATTTGCCGTGCACCAGCCTAACTTGCTAGCTTCTTCTTGCTAATATGGAGTCCTACATGAACTCCAAGAGGAACTAATCCCTCAAATAAAACAGCTATACAATCCCAGTCTCACTACAGGATATGTGCCCACAGAATGGCGTACAGCAACAGTGGTCCCACTCCACAAAGGTGGAGCCTCTACGGACCCTGGAAACTATCACCCCATAAGCCTGACTAGCTTAGTCTGCAAGGCTATGGAGAGGATCATCATGGAGCTCATAAACAAAGACATTGGGGACCTACAGACTGGCTAATATCCCCAGGTAAAGTAGTAACACCAACTCCACTTGGCAGCAACTCTGATGACCCTACAAAAACAGCAAATGCGTTTAATACCTTCTTTACCACAGCTGTACAAAACTTAGCAAATCAACAATATCCTGACACTGCCAACCTGCCCGCTACAAGCCCCACCCCCCCTTCCTTTCCACCTAGAACCAATACCCACCTCCTTCATCTCCTCCTTACTTCATAAACTTAAACCTTCTACCCCCTCAGCTGACAAATTACCTGGGGAATACCTACAACTAGGAGCCTCAGCCATTGCCTACCCAATTTCTATATTGATTAACAGAACTATTAAGGAATGCACTATTCCATCAATCTGGAAAATCTCACATATTATTCCCCTTCACAAAGGTGGTGACTCTACTGAATACTCAAACTACCGTCCCATAGCTCTTCTGTCTCCTCTTGCTAAAATAATGGAGAAATGTATCCACAAACAATTAATTACCCACCTACTCCACCACAATCTCTTAGCATACTGTCAACATGGCTTTCGTCCTTACCACAGTACTACCACAGCCCTACTTTCTTTTACCAACTGTATCAACACAAATCGAAACAATAATTTCCTGTCATCAGCACTCTTTGTAGATCTTTCTAAAGCCTTTGATATGGTCAACCATAAACTTCTACTCCACCTTCTAAAGTCCCTATCACTTGATAAATCCACCTTGAACTGGTTCACATCCTACCTGGATAATCGTAAACAAGCAGTTCTCTGGCAGAATCATCTTTCTGAACTTCTACCTACTTCCCTAGGTGTCCCACAGGGCTCTATCTTAGGCCCACTTTTATTCTCCATTTTCATCAATGACCTTCATCTCTCTATCCCCTTCTCTACTTGCATTCAATACGCCGACGACTCCACAATTATTTGCTCAGCAAAATCCCAAACTGACCTACATTCTCTCACACAAAAATCCTTCACCACAATAGAAAAATGGTTCTCTAACCATTGTCTTCTCCTCAACCCTAAAAACAAATTATTGCTGTTTACACCCTCACACACATCTCCCCTCTTCATTTTACACTTCAATCCAACAATGGTACCATAATTTCTCCTGACACCACCACCAAACTCCTAGGAATCACAATAGATAATCAACTTAAATTTAACGCTCACATTAACACTATAATAAAATCTACCAACAAAAAACTCGGATCTCTATATAGAATTAAACAATTTCTATCACCACTAGCCAGATCTACAATAGCAACAACTCACTTACTCTCTACCCTATTATATGCCTCCCCCATCTATACTAACCTGTCCCAATATAATCATAACAAACTAGCTAGATCTTATAATAACATTGCCAGATTCGCCACTAACTCACCATATAGGACTCATCACTGTCAAAACCTAAAACAACTAGGCTGGCTTGAATTACCTCACCTCCTACAATTTAACCAACTTATTATTGCCCATAAAGTCCTTTATCAACCTAACAATACCCTCACTCTCTCTACCCTCATAACGCCATACCATAACCTGAAAAAGTTACGCTCAACTAAAAAATGCAGATGCAAACTTCTTTATCTAATAATTCTGCAGGAGACTCTCTTTTTTCTAACTTTGTTGGTAAAATATGGAACCTCCTACCAATTGACCTAACAGCTCTTACATCTCTCCCACTATTCAAAACTAACCTTAAACATTTCCTCTCCAACCACTGGTTATGCTCTTGCAATAACCCTGACTAATCTGCTTTTTCATTTCCTTGTCCTCTGCTCTACCATATCTCCCTCAAATTTTTCTCTGTTAAAGTTGATCCTTATATCATAATTACTCACTGACCTTTCTACTCTGTCCAGCTCTACCTATCCCATCTAACCACCAATCCTGTTTTCCAAATCCTGTCTTATCCTGTAGATGTCCTTAGTAACCTTATATCCTCATCTTTTCTCGATTTACTTACTTATTGTTTTTTTTTGTGGGAAAATAGTCAAATCATTTTTTTACTATGTACAAATCTTGTTCTTAGTAACATTTTGTTATACATTTTTGTACTGTTGTTTTTAATTTACTTGTAACATTAAATGTTTTGAAAACTCAGAGCTTTTCTCCTCGGGCCTCCACTGAAAATGGACATGTATCCAGTTGGACTAGCCTGGTTAACAAATGTAAAATAAAATAAATAAATAAAATAAATAAATACAGACACTAGATCCTACCCAGTTCGGCTTTGTCAAGGGCAGATCCTGCCTTTTGAACCTGGTTGACTTCTTCGAAACAGTCACCAAAGCCATAGATGAAGGGAAGGTAGTCCACACAGCCTACCTGGACCTTGCAAAGGCATTTGACACAATACCCTACTCGGGCATCATAGATAAGCTATCCAGCTTAAATATAAACCCCTATGTCACAAGATGGGTAGCAAACTGGCTCAAAGACAGAACCCACGGAGTGAGAGTTGCTGGGGCCATGTCAGACTCTAAACCAGTCACAAGTGGCATCCCACAGGGTTCTGTCCTGTGACCACTCTTGTTCAGTATATACTTTTCCGAGGTACAGGCAAACGTGGGAAGACTATGGCTCACCAAGTTCGCAGACGACTGCAAACTGGGTGCCATAATTAACTCTCCAGCTGACACAAACATCCTTCAAAAAGGTCTCACAGAGACAGATAGCTGGTGCCAGTGCCATGGTTTAAAGCTAAATGCTAAAAAATGTATAGTCATACCATTTGGCAAAAACAATGTGCCCACAAATTACCACATAGGCGGAAACCCATTAAGTACAGAAAAAGTTATTAGGGACCTGGGGACCCAAGTTGATAGCAATCTCTCCTTTGAAAATCACATTGCCAAAGTGGTTAGAAAGACCTTCTACATAGCCCACCTCATCACGAAGAGTTTCACATCTAGATCAAGAGAGATAATCGTGCCCCTTTATTCATCCCTCATCAGGCCCATCATAGAATACAATGCCCCTTTTGGGATGTACCTTACCCGACACCTGCAGCAATTAGAAAGACCCCAAAAGTATCTCACCAAGAGGATCAAGGGTCTCAAACAGATGCCATATGCTGCTTGGTTAAAAAAACTCCAGCTCTACTCAGTTGCATACTGCCTACTTCAAGGCGATCTATGCCTGACATAGAAAGCTATGCCAAATCCAGAATTAATGGACATGCTCCACCTCAGTAAATCTAAATCCCTTAGAGCCACACGCTCAAGCGACTTGAACCTCAGCACAGAAATAAATAGAACTTGCTGGAGGGACAGGTTCATAACCCAGAGGCTCCCTTCGCTCAGGAATAGAATTCCAGTTCATGTGAGGCAGAGCATCTCACTGAATCATTTCAAGAAGAATCTCGATAAGTGGATGGGGGATCATAGGTTTGTCCCAGGGATTACTCCCGTGTCACTATTAGACAGAGGCACAGTAAACTAAACCTTAAAAAGGGCACAGTATACTCAAATCAAGGGGTGGCATAAGCCATACAGAATCGGGCTAGGCTTATAATTTCCCCAGGGCAGATAGCCTAGTATGAACCTATGAACCTATATAAGAATACAGTACATCTCATAAAAGATTCATGGGTATTCCTATCTCAACTTACATTAGATAAATGGAAGGAGAATTTGACATATATAACCATAGATGTCGTTGATCTGTTCTCATGCATACCTAAAGAACAGGGTTTGGATTATTTTTGTAATAGTCTCAGAAAATATTCAAATTTGGGATGGGATAGAATCAATTTAATAGTGGACATGATGGAAATAGTGTTAAATAACAATTTTATATATTATGAGGGCGAATATTACAAACAAATAAGAGGTGTTGCAATGGGTGCATCATGTGCCCCAATATTTGCCAATATGGTTATGCTAGAGTGGGAAAACACTTGTTTATTTAATAGCAAATACTATCAATATATTTGCTGTTATACAAGGTTCCTGGATGATTTGTTTATTTTGTGGAAGGGACCAGTGAATATGATACATGAATTTATCGACTATTTAAATAATACAAGTGATTTTCTTAAATTTACACATAATATTAGTCAAGATGGAATATCATATTTAGATACGTATATAAGGCACACTGAACATGGTTTTCAGTCTGAGATTTATAGAAAGAAAACATTTTCAAATGTGTATATGGAATATTCAAGTCAACATCCAAGACATGTTCTAAAAAATATTTATAAAGGGCAATGTATTCGAGCAGCCCGAATGACATCAAACCATGAAACTATGCTTAAAGAAATTGAATTTATCAAATCTATGTTTCTCAATAGAGGTTATCCGGAAGCCCTATTAAAGGATATTTCCACATATGTTATAAATGAATGGGGTAAAAAATATAACCCTATACTAGGGAAAGAACAAGATGTAAACCAAATGCATAGTAAAACATAGGAAAGTGTAATAACAGGTAGAGCATGTATTTTAACATATTCCCCTTATGTGAATGGAATTATAACTATTATAAATAGATATTGGAAGAATCTTACACTAACAGATGAAATTAAGCAAGTGGTGGGTGAAAAACCTAAATTTATATTTAGGATGGGCATGAACATTAAGAGATTATTATAAGTAGAAATAAAAGAAAGAGACTGTCAAAAGGTGAGGAGAGCTACTACCAAATGTGGAATGTGTAATCAGTGTCAGTTTATTAATGAGAGTGAAGGAATAAAATTGCAAAATGAAAACAGAACATATATAAAATTTAAAAAAGTTAATTGTAATTCTAAGAATATTATTTACATAGCGGTTTGTACTTCATGTCCCGCCTACTATATTGGCAAAACAGAGAGGCATTTTAAAAAAAGAATTTACGACCATGTATATAGAATCAAGGTACATGATACCAAAAATGCCTTATATAGACATATAGAAAAGACGGGTATTCATCATAAGTTTAGTTTTGCCATTATAGATCAAATTTTATTAGATAATAGGGGTGGGAATTTAAAAGCAACATTAAGCAAAAAAGAAAGCATCTGGCAGGTTTTGACAGATGCAACAAAAGAACCAGGTATTAATGATTACATTTCTATAAAACCTTTTTCTATTGTTGCGTTGACAATTTTTATACTGGTGTAGGAGATGACTTTATAAGTATGCATATGATTTTAATACATGTATTTTAGGTTGTGTTTTAGTTACATTATTAGAATGGGTTATACATTTATAAAGTACTTTACAGTATTACAGTATTTAATATATGTATAGATGTATTTATTATAAGTAGAGGCTGTTGATGAGTTATTTAGTTTGTTTTAATAATATTATACTTTTCTTTTTTGAAAATATGAGCACTGTCACTTTAAGTGAATATCAGTACTGGCTATGGCGCCAAAAAGATTTTAAATGGTCTGAATTCGAACATAACAGCTGTTCTAAAGAAGTTTGCAGTTTGCAAATGAAGGCGCTTAACAGTATTGTGTATAGTTTTATCTCTCTCTCTAAGCTTCTTGTAAGCTTTAATAAATAAATTCATGGAGCTATTTGCGTTTCCTTATTTGAGTATAGCCTGCATGCTGATTCTCTGAGCTAGCTGTGATGGTGAGGAGAACCGTCTTTACTTTGGTTTGGTGTTGTCTACAGTGTTCGAACCTTTCTAATTTAAAGCAGTACCAGAAGTGTAATAATGCAACAAACTTCTCTTGGTCCTTACAAATATTTCCAATATCCCTAAAGTCAAGAAAATGCTCAAACATCATCTAAATAGCACCTGGTCATGTCTCTGTCACCATCCCACCTGAAAACTGCACCTACTCCATCACTTCTTTCTTCCTACTCACTCTCCTCTCCCCAACTCCCTCCCTGTATTTAAAGTTATGTTCATATAGCCCCAATACAATATTTGCTGTCTCCTCCTTCATTTTTCCTTTTCTTAACTTTTATCCTTATCTTCTGTGCCTTTTTTTTTTATTTTTACAATAAGTCATTTTTCCTAATAATAGTTATATTCTGTATATTTACTTTTGTAACAGATATTCTGCTGCACTTTTGTAATGTACTTTTCTTTATCATGTTAATTTTCTTGTATTTTTGTATTGTGGAGTTTTACTCCCCAGTCCTCTGCTGAAAAAAGAGATTTTGCTCAGTCGGACAATCCCAGTCAACAAATGTCAAATAAATAATATAAATAAAAATCAACAGCACCATTGGCACCATTTTAGTTAATAATAGTGCCAGTAACAGTTTAACAAAGACCAGCAATGATACTATTCTAATTTATAGCATTGCCAGCAGTACTCTAACCAAAAGCAGTACTAACACTAATCTAATTCATAGAAGAAAAAAACAGTACCAAGAGCAGTGCAGGCACTACATTAATTCAATGTAGTACCAACAGTACTCTAACCAAGAGCAGTACAGGCACTACATTAATTCAATGCAGTGCCGGCAGTACTCTAACCAAGAGCAGTGCAGGCACTACATTAATTCAATGCAGTACCGGCAGTACTCTAACCAATAGCAGTACAGGCACTGCATTAATTCAATGCAGTACCAGCAGTACTCTAACCAAGAGCAGTGCAGGCACTACAGTAATTCAATGCAGTACCAGCAGTACACTAACCAAGAGCAGTACAGGCACAACATTAATTCAATTCAGTAACAGCAGCACTCTAACCAAGAGCAGTACAGGCACTACATTAATTCAATGCAGTACCAGCAGCACTCTAACCAAGAGCAGTACAGGCACTTCATTAATTCAATGCAGTACCGGCAGTACTCTAACCAAGAGCAGTGCAGGCACTACATTACTTCAATGCAGTACCGGCAGTACTCTAACCAAGAGCAGTGCAGGCACTACATTAATTCAATGCAGTACCAGCAGTACTCTAACCAAGAGCAGTGCAGGCACTACATTAATTCAATGCAGTACCAGCAGTACTCTAACCAAGAGCAGTGCAGGCACTACATTAATTCAATGCAGTACCAGCAGTACTCTAACCAAGAGCAGTGCAGGCACTACAGTAATTCAATGCAGTACCAGCAGTACACTAACCAAGAGCAGTACAGGCACTACATTAATTCAATGCAGTACCAGCAGCACTCTAACCAAGAGCAGTACAGGCACTACATTAATTCAATGCAGTACCAGCAGCACACTAACCAAGAGCAGTACAGGCACTTCATTAATTCAATGCAGTACCAGCAGTACTCTAACCAAGAGCAGTGCCGCCACTACATTAATTCAATGCAGTACCAGCAGTACCCTAACCAAGAGCAGTGCAGGCACTACATTAATTCAATGCAGTACCAGCAGTACTCTAACCAAGAGCAGTATAGGCACTACATTAATTCAATGCAGTACCAGCAGTACTCTAACCAAGAGTAGTGCAGGCACTGCATTAATTCAATGCAGTACCAGCAGTACTCTAACCAAGAGCAGTACAGGCACTATTCTAATTAGCAGCAGTACTAGTAGTATTCCAGCCAACAATAGGACCAGCGATATTCTCCCAAATAGCAGTACTATCAGTGTTCTAAACAACGGTACTACCAGCAGTCTTCTAGGCAATTGCAGTTCCAGCTGTATTATCACCAAAACAGTACTGTCAGTATTCTAGTTCGCAGCAGTACTAGCAGTATTCCAGAGAAGAGACATACTGGAAATGTATTAGGTAATACAAGTACCACAATTATTCTAACCAACAGTAGTACTGGCACTATCTTAATTCATAGCAGTACCAGCAGTATTTCAATCATCAGCACTGACTAATTTATAGCAGTATTCTAAACAACATTAGTACAGACACTATTCCAGTTAATATCAGCACCAAAAGTGTTCCAACCATCAGTTGTACTGGCATTATTCTTGTTTATAGGAATACCAGCAATATTCTCAAAAAGAAGAGTACTGAAACAATTTTAATTCATAACAGTACAAGCAGTATTCTATCCAAAAGCCGTATTGTCAGTATTCTAATTCATAGCAGTACCAGCAGTATTCTAACCAATAGTAGTACCAGTACTATTCAAATTCATAGCAGCACTATTAGTATTCTAACCAACTGAATAACATCAATATTCTAGCTACAATCAGTATAAGCAGTATTCTAACAAACAACAGTATTAAAAATATTTCAGTTTATAGCAGTACCAGCAGTATTCTAAACAAAAGCAGTTCTGCCACTATTCTAGGTCATAGCAGTGCCACCATTATTCTAGTTAAAAGCAATGTCAACTCTATACTTATTAATAGCAGTACCAGTACTGTTCTAACCAACAGCAGTACTGGCACTATTCCTGTTAATAGAAGTGCATACAGTATTCGAACCAAAACAGTGTTGGCACTATACTAAATCATGGTATTGCTAACACTATTCTAACCAAGAACAGTGCCAGCACTATTCTAATGAAGAGCTGTACCAGCAATATTCAAACCAAGCAATGCTCAAACCAAAAACTGTACCAGCACTTTTCTAGATAGTAGCAGGAAGATTGTATCAAACATCAGCAGTGGCGCTATTTTAAGTCATAGCTGTACCAGCACTCATCATTACAAACTCCCTTTTTTCCATTTTATACCAGTGTAGCAGTATTCTAACCAAAAATCAGACTAGCACTATTCTAGTTAACAATACTAGCTTTATTCTAACTCATAAAAGTACCAACAGTATTTGAACCAACAGCAGTGTTCCACTTCATAGCATCAATATCAGTATTCTACTTCATAGCATCAACATCAGTATTCTACTTCATAGCACCAACATCAGTATTCTAACCAACAGTAGTACCAACATTGTTCTAGTTAACAGCAGTACCAACAGTTATCTAGGCAACAGCAGTATCAGCACACTAGTTATTTACAGCAGGACCTGCAATATTCTAACCAAAAGCAATACCAGCACTATTCAAATTCAGAGCAGTACCAGCAAAAGTTAATAGCAGTGCCAACAGTATTCTGGCCAATAGCAGTACTGCACTATTATAATTTGTAGTACTACTGACAGCATTTTAACCAAAAGCAGTACTGGCACTTTTGTAGTTAATAGCAGTACCATTAGAATTCTAACCAACAGCAATACCGGCACTATTCTAGTTAACAGCAATACTAGCAGTAGTCTAACCAAAAGTAACACTGTCAATATTTTAATTCATAGCATTACCAGCAGTATTCTAAACAAAAGCAGCAAAAGACCTACGGAGGTTAACAGCAGTACCTGCAGTATTCTTACCAACAGAAGTACCAGCACTATTGTAGCTAATAGCGATGATAGCAGTATTTACCCAACAGTAGTACCTTCACTTTTCTAATTCATGGCAATTCTAGCAGCATTCTAACCAAAAGCAGTACCAGCAGTATTCTAATTCATATCAGCACCATCAGTATTCTAGCCAGCAGCAGAATTGGCACAATCTTAGTTAATAGTACAAGCAGTATTCCAACCAATAGCAGTACAAGCACTATTCTAATTCATAGTGGTACCAGGACTAAACAACAGCATACTGCCACTAGTTTAATTCATAACATAGTAAGCAGCATTCAAAGCAATAGCAGTACTTTCTCTATTCTAGTTAATAGCAGCACCAGCACTATTGAAATTCATAGCAGTAGCAGAAGTATTCTAATAGCATTACTGGTGCAGTTATAGTTAATAGTAGGACCAGGAGTTTTCTTACCAATGACAGTACCAGCAGTGTTCAAACTAATACCAGTCCCATCAGTATTTTAATCAACAAAAGTACCTGCACTATTCAAATTTATAGCAGTACCAGCAGTTTGTTTTGTAACCTACAGCTGTACCAGCAGAATTATAGTTAACAGAGGTACCAACAGTATTCTAGCCAAAAGCAGTAGTGCCAATATTCTAATTCATAGCAGCATCAGTAGTATTCTAACCAACAGCAGTAACAGCACTATTCTAATTCATAGCAGCATCAGTAGTATTCTAACCAACAGCAGTAACAGCACTATTCTAATTCATAGCAGCATCAGTAGTATTCTATCCAACAGGAGAACTGGCAGTATTCCAGTTTATAGCAGTATCAGCAGTATTCTAATTAAAAGCTGTTCCTGCACTATTCTAGATAATAGCTGTTCCTACAGTATTCTAACCAACAGCAGTACTGACACTATGCTGGTTAATAGCAGTAACCACAGTATTCTAACCAAAATCAGTGCTAGCACTAGGCTAAATCATGATATTTCCAACACTATTTTAACCAAGACAGTACCAACTCTATTCAAATTAAGAGCTGTACCAGCAGTTTTCAAACAAGCAGCTGTACTGGCACTTTTCTAGTTAGAAGAAGGAGTATTGTATCAAGCAGCAGTGCTGGCACTATTTTAATTCATACTAGTACCAGCAGTCATCATCATCAACAACCACCTTGTATAGCAGTTCCCGCTTTATTCTAATTCATAACAGCACCAACAGTATTCAAACCAACAGTGGTAACAGCACTATTCTAGTTCATAGCATCACCAGCAGTATTTTAACCAACAGCCGTAAAGACATTATTCTAGTTAGAGGCATTACCAACATATTCCAGCCAAATAAAAGTGCCAACACTATTCTAATGTATAGCAGTACCATCAGTATTTCAATCAAAAGCAGTACTAGCACTATCTTAATTCCTAGCAGTACCAGTAATATTCTAACCAGCAGCAGTACCAGCACTTATCTAATTTATAGCAGTACCAGCAGTATTCTTACCAACAGCAATACCCACACTATTCTAGTACATAGTAGTACCAGCAGTATTCTATGCAACAGCAGCACCAGCTCTATTCTAACTAACAGCAGTATCAGCAGTAGTTTCGCCAAGAGCAGTATCGGTACTATTCTTGATAATAGCAGTACCAATAGCAGCATCTGCACTATTCTAAATCAAAGGAGTACTGGCAGTATTCCAAACCACAGCAGTAACAGCAGTATTCTTATCAACAGCAATACCTGCACTATTCTAATTCAAAGGAGTACTGGCAGTATTCTAAACCACAGCAGTAACAGCAGTATTGGAATCAACAGCAGTTTGAATGTTGTTGTAATCTATAGTAGTACCAGAGCTAATTAACAACACTGCAGGCACTATTCGAATTAAGAACTGGAAATTATTCCTTTTATTACAAATAGCACTATTTTAATCAGTAGTAGTTGTAATAGTATTGCAACATTATTGTTATTAATATTTATATCAACAGTAGGCAAATTAATAGCCGGTCCAGTGGTTTTCAAATGAACAGCCATATCAGCATTTTTTAGTTAATTATCAGAAGTAATACTAATCTAATTACTATGGGTATCAATGTTATCCCAATTGAAAGTTGTAGCAGTGCTGTTCTAATTAATAGTGCAACTATCAGTGGTACCCTGTTCTGTAGCAGGACCAATACTGTTTAATCAGTGATGCTACTAGTGCTATTATAATTACTACCAGCACTAGGGCTATTCCCTTTATAGCTGTACTTGTACTATTCTAATTAATAAAATTACCAGCAATGTTTTAATCAATGCTAGTGTCTGTGCTACTCTTATTAAACACAACAGCATTAGTGTAATTATAGCAATAGGAAGATTACTCTAATAATAATAGACCATTATACTAATAACAATTAAATATCCTTCCCATCCTTCAAAACCAGTCCAAAAGACTTCCTAGCTAAAATCTGTCTCTCTTCTTGCTCAAAACCAGGATAAACTATATCCCTAAACATGAACAAGTATCTATTTATTCCTTGTACCCCCTTACTCTCCCTTCTTCACTTACTTCCTTACTTTTATCAAATTATTTTCCTGACATTCAGTCTAATTATACCATAAGCCTGTTTTTTCCTCAATTCATACTGCAATTCATGTTTTTATTAGACTAACTTACCTTTAATTTTTCTACAAACTGTCTAAAATTTCTTTAAATATTAAATGATTGCCATATAACTTGTAGCGATTCTTAGCCATTGCTTTTATCTTATGTCTAATTTGTTATAAATATTTAAACAGTGGATCTTTTTGTTTTACTTTTAAAGATTATAAAATTATAGTTCTTAACATGTTTTGTAATAATTTGAAAATTTTCTCCCCATGGATCCATTGAAAATGGGCTTCTACCCAGTCAATGTCAATAAATAAATAGCAGTTCTAGAATTACTGGATTCAATATCAGAACCAACAGTTTTCTAACCAAATGCAGCATTCTTATCGACAGCAGTGTCAGCACTATTCCCATTATTAGCTGTATCAGTGGTATTCTAACTATCAGAGGATTCTGATCATCAGTAGAACCAACAGCAGCGTGAGCGCTATGCTAATGAATAAATACCAACAGTATTTTAATTAAAAGCAGTACTAGTGGGAGTCTAATAAAGTATGAACATTCTAATTAATAAAAGGACAAGCAATATTAAAAGCAGCACTCGTTGCATTCTAATTAATAAAGTGCTAGCAGTATTTTAATTAAAAGTTGTACCAGCAACATTCTAATTAATAAAAGCATGAGCAGTATTTAATTAAAACAGACGTAACATTTCTAATTACTAAAAACAACAGCAGTATTATGATTAAAAACCATACCAGCAGTATTATAATTAATAAAGTACCAGCACTATTTAACTAAAAGCTGTACCAGTGATATTCCAATTAACATCACTACTAGCACTATCCTAATTAATGAAGTAGCAGCAATATTTAATTAACAGCATTACTAGAGATATTCTAATAAATATCAATACCAGATAAGTTCCAAAAATAATAAACACACTATTATAACAAAAAAATAAAATAAAAAGAAAGTAACAGCAGATGAAGCATTTTTCTAATTAATAGCAGTTGCAGTGTTAATATAGTAAATAACAGAATGTTTCTAATAAATGACAATATTAACACCATTCCAATTAGCAGCAGTACAAGTGTTATTCCATCTGCAGACAAACCATCTATATTCTTTTTGAACATAGTAACATTATTGTCTCTTGAATTTGTGTCTTGAATTTGTATTGTACTTGTAATTTTGAGCTGGATTCTTTACTGTCTTGTTGATACAATAATCATGCCAAGGAAAGCATAAAGAATGTTAATTTGTTATGCCTTTCATTTATGTACCTGTAAACCTATGTGTTTTCTGTTTTTTCTCTGTGGAGCTTTTCTCCCCGGGCCTCCGCTGAAAATGGACATGTATCCAGTCGGACTATCCCGGTCAACAAATGTAAAATAAAATAAAATAAAATAAATAAATAAATAAATTCTAATTAATAACATTTAACCAATGTACTACTAGTAGTACCAGTACCATTCTAATGAGTGCCGGTGCCAAAATTAGATATATAATCTGTTGTAGCAGTGCTATACTAATAGTCGTATGAGAACCATTCTAATGAGTAACAGTGTCAAAATCAGATAATCAGTAGTAGCAGTGCTATACTAATAGTTGTACCAGCACCATTCTAATGAGTAACAGTGCCAACATTAGATAAATAATCAGTAGTGGCAGTGCTATACTAATAGTAGTACCAGCACCATTCTCATGAGTAACAGTGCCAGCATTAGATAAATAATCAGTAGTAGCAGTGCTATAGTAATAGTAGCACCTGCACCATTCTAATGAATAACAGTGCCAGCATTAGGTAAATAATCAGTAGTAGCAGTGCTATACTAATAGTAGCACCAGCACCATTCTGATGAGTAACAGTGCCAGCATTAGATAAATAATCAGTAGTAGCAGTGCTATAGTAATAGTAGTACCAGCACCATTCTAATGAGTAACAGTGCCAACATTAGGTAAATAATCAGTAGTAGCAGTGCTATACTAATAGTAGTATCAGCACCATTCTAATGACTAACAATGCAAAAATTAGATAAATAATCAGTATTAGCACTAATAGTACTACCAGCACCATTCTAATGCCTAACAGGGCAAAAATTAGATAAATAATCAGTAGTAGCAGTGCAATACTAACAGTAGTACCAGTACCATTCTAATGTGTAACAGTGCCAACATTAGATAATCAGTAGTAGCACTGCTATACTAATAGTAGTACCAGTACCATTCTAATGAGTAACAGTGCCAACATTAGATAAATAACCAGCAGTAGCACTGCTATACTAATAGTAGTATCAGCACCATTCTAATGAGTAACAGTGCCAACATTAGATAATCAGTAGTAGCACTGCTATACTAATAGTAGTACCAGTACCATTCTAATGAGTAACAGTGCCAACATTAGATAAATAACCAGCAGTAGCACTGCTATACTAATAGTAGTATCAGCACCATTCTAATGAGTAACAGTGCCAACATTAGATAATCAGTAGTGGCACTGCTATACTAACAGTAGTACCAGTACCATTCTAATGAGTAACAGTGCCAACATTAGATAAATAACCAGTAGTAGCAATGCTATACTAATAGTAGTATCAGCACAGTTCTAATGAGTAACAGTGCCAACATTAGATAATCAGTAGTAGCATTGCTAAACTAATAGAAGTACCAGCACCATTCTAATGAGTAACAGTGCCAACATTAGATAAATAACCAGTAGTAGCAATGCTATACTAATAGTAGTACCAGCACAGTTCTAATGAGTAACAGTGCCAACATTAGATAATCAGTACTAGCACTGCTATACTAATAGTAGTACCAGCACCATTCTAATGAGTAACAGTGCCAACATTAGATAAATAACCAGTAGTTGCAGTGCTATACTAATAGTAGTACCAGCACCATTCTAATGAGTAACAGTGCCAACATTAGATAATAATCATCAGTAGCAGTGCTATACTAATAGTACCAGCACCATTCTAATGAGTAACATTGCCAACATTAGATAAATAATCAGTAGTAGCAGTGCTATACTAATAGTAGTACCAGCACCGTTCTAATGAGTAACAGTGCCAACATTAGATAATCAGTAGTAGCAGTGCTATACTAATAGTAGTGCCAGCACCATTCTAATGAGTAACAGTGCCAACATTAGATAATAATCATCAGTAGCAGTGCTATACTAATAGTAGTACCAGCACCATTCTAATGAGTAACATTGCCAACATTAGATAAATAATCAGTAGTAGCAGTGCTATACTAATAGTAGTACCAGCAGCATTCTAATGAGTAACAGTGCCAAAATTACATAATCGGGTCTATATCATATGTTCAAATTTTGAAAATCTAGAAAACTCTAGAGAGCAAAAATGTCGGAACTCAAAGTTCAGTTATTGAGATTGCAATACAGTGATAATTGGAATATTTGCCATTTCCTCACTGTAGTGTGATCTCAGAGTTGGAATATATATTTAGTGGGGGGGTAGGGGTGCAGCCCCCCACAATAAGGAGTTTGAGTTCTAGCATTTTAGCTCTTTACAGCATTCGAGATTTTTCTCATTTGATTATACGATATAGACCCAAATAATCAGTAGTAGCAGTGCTATACCAATAGTAGTACCAGCATCATTCTAATGAGTAACAGTGCCAACATTAGATAAATAACCAGTAGTAGCAGTGCTATACTAATAGTAGTACCAGCACCATTCTAATGAGTAACAGTGCCAACATTAGATAATCAGTAGTAGCAGTGCTATACTAATAGTAGTGCCAGCACCATTCTAATGAGTAACAGTGCCAACATTAGATAATAATCATCAGTAGCAGTGCTATACTAATAGTAGTACCAGCACCATTCTAATGAGTAACATTGCCAACATTAGATAAATAATCAGTAGTAGCAGTGCTATACTAATAGTAGTACCAGCAGCATTCTAATGAGTAACAGTGCCAAAATTACATAATCGGGTCTATATCATATGTTCAAATTTTGAAAATCTAGAAAACTCTAAAGAGCAAAAATGTCGGAACTCAAAGTTCAGTTATTGAGATTGCAATACAGTGATAGTTGGAATATTTGCCATTTCCTCACTGTAGTGTGATCTCAGAGTTGGAATATATATTTAGTGGGGGGGTAGGGGTGCAGCCCCCCACAATAAGGAGTTTGAGTTCTAGCATTTTAGCTCTTTACAGCATTTGAGATTTTTCTCATTTGATTATACGATATAGACCCAAATAATCAGTAGTAGCAGTGCTATACCAATAGTAGTACCAGCATCATTCTAATGAGTAACAGTGCCAACATTAGATAAATAACCAGTAGTAGCAGTGCTATACTAACAGTAATACCAGCACCATTGTAATGAATAACAGTGCCAACATTAGATAAATAATCAGTAGTAGCAGTGCTATACTAACAGTAATACCAGCACCATTCTAATGAATAACAGTGCCAACATTAGATAAATAACCAGTAGTAGCAATGCTATACTAACAGTAGTACCAGCACTGTTCTAATGAGTAACAGTGCCAACATTAGATAATCAGTAGTAGCACTGCTATACTAATAGTAGTACCAGCACCATTCTAATGAGTAACAGTGCCAACATTAGGTAATAATCATCAGTAGCAGTGCTATACTAATAGTAGTACCAGCACCAGTCTAATGAGTAACATTGCCAACATTAGATAAATAATCAGTAGTAGCAGTGCTATACTAATAGTAGTACCAGCACAGTTCTAATGAGTAACAGTGCCAACATTAGATAATCAGTAGTAGCACTGCTATACTAATAGTAGAACCAGCACCATTCTAAAGAGTAATACTGCCAACATTAGATAATAATCATCAGTAGCAGTGCTATACTAATAGTAGTACCAGCACCATTCTAATGAGTAACATTGCCAACATTAGATAAATAATCAATAGTAGCAGTGCTATACTAATAGTAGTACCAGCACTGTTCAAATGAGTAACAGTGCCAAAATTACATAATCGGGTCTATATCATATGTTCAAATTTTGAAAATCTAGAAAACTCTAAAGAGCAAAAATGCTGGAACTCAAAGTTCAGTTATTGAGATTGCAATACAGTGAAAATTGGAATATTTGCCATTTCCTCACTGTAGTGTGATCTCAGAGTTGGAATATATATTTAGTGGGGGGTAGGGGTGCAGCCCCCCACAATAAGGAGTTTGAGTTCTAGCATTTTAGCTCTTTACAGCATTCAAGATTTTTCTCATTTGATTATACGATATAGACCCAAATAATCAGTAGTAGCAGTGCTATACCAATAGTAGTACCAGCATCATTCTAATGAGTAACAGTGCCAACATTAGATAAATAACCAGTAGTAGCAGTGCTATACTAACAGTAATACCAGCACCATTCTAATGAGTAACAGTGCCAACATTAGATAAATAATCAGTAGTAGCAGTGCTATACTAACAGTAATACCAGCACCATTCTAATGAGTAACAGTGCCAGCATTAGATAATAATCAGCAGTAGCAGTGCTATACTAATAGTAGTACCAGCACCATTCTAATGAGTAACAGTAACAACATTAGATAATAATTAGCAGTGCCAGTGCTGTACTAATAGTAGTACCAGCACCATTCTAATGAGTAACAGTAACAACATTAGATAATAATTAGTAGTAGCAGTGCTGTACTAATAGTAGTACCAGCACCATTCTAATGAGTAACAGTGCCAACATTAGATAAATAATCAGTAGTAGCAGTGCTATACTAATAGTAGTACCAGCATTAGGCAAATAATCAGTAGTGGCAGTGCTATACTAATAGTAGTACCAGCACCATTCTAATGAGTAACAGTGTCAACATTAGATAATAATCATCAGTAGCAGTGCTATACTAATAGTAGTACCAGCCCCATTCTAATGAGTAACAATGCCAACATTAGATAATAATTATCAGTAGCAGTGCTATACTAATAGTAGTACCTGTACCATTCTAATGCGTAACAGTGCCAACATTAGGTAAATAATCAGTAGTAGCAGTGCAATACTAACAGTAGTAACAGCACCATTCTAATGAGTAACAGTGCCAACATTAGATAATAATCAGATGTAGCAGTGCCATACTTATAGTAGTACCAGCAGCATTCTAATGAGTAACAGTGCCAACATTAGATAAATAACCAGAAGTAGCAATGCTATACTAATAGTAGTACCAGCACCATTCTAATGAGTAACAGTGCCAACATTAGATAATCAGTAGTGGCACTGCAATACTAACAGTAGTACCAGTACCATTCTAATGAGTAGCAGTGCCAACACTGGATAAATTATCAGCAGTATCACTGCTATACTAATAGTAGTATCTGCACCATTCTAATGAGTAACAGTGCCAACATTAGATAATCAGTAGTAGCACTGCTATACTAATAGTAGTACCAGCACCATTCTAATGAGTAACAGTGTCAGCGTTAGATAAATAACCAGTAGTAGCATTGCTATACTAATAGTAGTATCAGCACCATTCTACCGAGAAACAGTGCCAACATTAGATAATCAGTAGTAGCACTGTTATACTAATAGTAATACCAGCACCATTCTAATGAGTAACATTGCCAACATTAGATAATAATCATCAGTAGCAGTGCTATACTAATAGTAGTACCTGTACCATTCTAATGCGTAACAGTGCCAACATTAGGTAAATAATCAGTAGTAGTTTGAGTTCTAGCATTTTAGCTCTTTACAGCATTCGAGATTTTTCTCATTTGATTATACGATATAGACCCAAATAATCAGTAGTAGCAGTGCTATACCAATAGTAGTACCAGCATCATTCTAATGAGTAACAGTGCCAACATTAGATAAATAACCAGTAGTAGCAGTGCTATACTAACAGTAATACCAGCACCATTCTAATGAATAACAGTGCCAACATTAGATAAATAATCAGTAGTAGCAGTGCTATACTAACAGTAATACCAGCACCATTCAAATGAGTAACAGTGCCAGCATTAGATAATAATCAGCAGTAGCAGTGCTATACTAATAGTAGTACCAACACCATTCTAATGAGTAACAGTGCCAACATTAGATAATAATTAGCAGTAGCAGTGCTGTACTAATAGTAGTACCAGCACCATTCTAATGAGTAACAGTGCCAACATTAGATAAATAATCAGTAGTAGCAGTGCTATACTAATAGTAGTACCAGCACCATTCTAATGAATAACAGTGCCAACATTAGATAAATAATCAGTAGTAGCAGTGCTATACTAACAGTAATACCAGCACCATTCTAATGAGTAACAGTGCCAGCATTAGATAATAATCAGCAGTAGCAGTGCTATACTAATAGTAGTACCAGCACCATTCTAATGAGTAACAGTAACAACATTAGATAATAATTAGCAGTGCCAGTGCTGTACTAATAGTAGTACCAGCACCATTCTAATGAGTAACAGTAACAACATTAGATAATAATTAGTAGTAGCAGTGCTGTACTAATAGTAGTACCAGCACCATTCTAATGAGTAACAGTGCCAACATTAGATAAATAATCAGTAGTAGCAGTGCTATACTAATAGTAGTACCAGCATTAGGTAAATAATCAGTAGTGGCAGTGCTATACTAATAGTAGTACCAGCACCATTCTAATGAGTAACAGTGCCAACATTAGATAATAATCATCAGTAGCAGTGCTATACTAATAGTAGTACCAGCCCCATTCTAATGAGTAACAGTGCCAACATTAGATAATAATCATCAGTAGCAGTGCTATACTAATAGTAGTACCTGTACCATTCTAATGCATAACAGTGCCAACATTAGGTAAATAATCAGTAGTAGCAGTGCAATACTAACAGTAGTAACAGTACCATTCTAATGAGTAACAGTGCCAACATTAGATAATAATCAGCTGTAGCAGTGCCATACTTATAGTAGTACCAGCAGCATTCTAATGAGTAACAGTGCCAACATTAGATAAATAACCAGAAGTAGCAATGCTATACTAATAGTAGTACCAGCACCATTCTAATGAGTAACAGTGCCAACATTAGATAATCATAGTGGCACTGCAATACTAACAGTAGTACCAGTACCATTCTAATGAGTAGCAGTGCCAACACTGGATAAATTATCAGCAGTATCACTGCTATACTAATAGTAGTATCTGCACCATTCTAATGAGTAACAGTGCCAACATTAGATAATCAGTAGTAGCACTGCTATACTAATAGTAGTACCAGCACCATTCTAATGAGTAACAGTGTCAACGTTAGATAAATAACCAGTAGTAGCAATGCTATACTAATAGTAGTATCAGCACCATTCTACCGAGAAACAGTGCCAACATTAAATAATCAGTAGTAGCACTGTTATACTAATAGTAATACCAGCACCATTCTAATGAGTAACATTGCCAACATTAGATAATAATCATCAGTAGCAGTGCTATACTAATAGAAGTACCTGTACCATTCTAATGTGTAACAGTGCCAACATTAGGTAAATAATCAGTAGTAGCAGTGCAATACTAACAGTAGTAACAGCACCATTCTAATGAGTAACAGTGCCAACATTAAGTAATAATCAGCAGTAGCAGTGCCATACTTATAGTAGTACCAGCAGCATTCTAATGAGTAACAGTGCCAACATTAGATAAATAACCAGAAGTAGCAATGCTATTCTAATAGTAGTACCAGCACCATTCTAATGAGTAACAGTGCCAACATTAGATAATCAGTAGTGGCACTGCAATACTAACAGTAGTACCAGTACCATTCTAATGAGTAGCAGTGCCAACACTGGATAAATTATCAGCAGTATCACTGCTATACTAATAGTAGTATCTGCACCATTCTTATTAGTAACAGTGCCAAGATTAGATAATCAGTAGGAGCACTGCTATACTAATAGTAGTACCAGCACCATTCTAATGAGTAACAGTGTCAACGTTAGATAAATAACCAGTAGTAGCAATGCTATACTAATAGTAGTATCAGCACCATTCTACCGAGAAACAGTGCCAACATTAGATAATCAGTAGTAGCACTGTTATACTAATAGTAATACCAGCACCATTCTAATGAGTAACATTGCCAACATTAGATAATAATCATCAGTAGCAGTGCTATACTAATAGTACCAGCACCATTCTAATGAGTAACATTGCCAACATTAGATAAATAATCAGTAGTAGCAGTGCTATACTAATAGTAGTACCAGCAACGTTCTAATGAGTAACAGTGCCAACATTAGATAATCAGTAGTAGCAGTGCTATACTAATAGTAGTGCCAGCACCATTCTAATGAGTAACAGTGCCAACATTAGATAATAATCATCAGTAGCAGTGCTATACTAATAGTAGTACCAGCACCATTCTAATGAGTAACATTGCCAACATTAGATAAATAATCAGTAGTAGCAGTGCTATACTAATAGTAGTACCAGCATCATTCTAATGAGTAACAGTGCCAACATTAGATAAATAACCAGTAGTAGCATTGCTATACTAACAGTAATACCAGCACCATTCTAATGAATAACAGTGCCTACATTAGATAAATAATCAGTAGTAGCAGTGCTATACTAACAGTAATATCAGCACCATTCAAATGAGTAACAGTGCCAGCATTAGATAATAATCAGCAGTAGCAGTGCTATACTAATAGTAGTACCAACACCATTCTAATGAGTAACAGTGCCAACATTAGATAATAATTAGCAGTAGCAGTGCTGTACTAATAGTAGTACCAGCACCATTCTAATGAGTAACAGTGCCAACATTAGATAAATAATCAGTAGTAGCAGTGCTATACTAATAGTAGTACCAGCACCATTCTAATGAATAACAGTGCCAACATTAGATAAATAATCAGTAGTAGCAGTGCTATACTAACAGTAATACCAGCACCATTCTAATGAGTAACAGTGCCAGCATTAGATAATAATCAGCAGTAGCAGTGCTATACTAATTGTAGTACCAGCACCATTCTAATGAGTAACAGTAACAACATTAGATAATAATTAGCAGTGCCAGTGCTGTACTAATAGTAGTACCAGCACCATTCTAATGAGTAACAGTAACAACATTAGATAATAATTAGTAGTAGCAGTGCTGTACTAATAGTAGTACCAGCACCATTCTAATGAGTAACAGTGCCAACATTAGATAAATAATCAGTAGTAGCAGTGCTATACTAATAGTAGTACCAGCATTAGGTAAATAATCAGTAGTGGCAGTGCTATACTAATAGTAGTACCAGCACCATTCTAATGAGTAACAGTGCCAACATTAGATAATAATCATCAGTAGCAGTGCTATACTAATAGTAGTACCAGCCCCATTCTAATGAGTAACAGTGCCAACATTAGATAATAATCATCAGTAGCAGTGCTATACTAATAGTAGTACCTGTACCATTCTAATGCGTAACAGTGCCAACATTAGGTAAATAATCAGTAGTAGCAGTGCAATACTAACAGTAGTAACAGTACCATTCTAATGAGTAACAGTGCCAACATTAGATAATAATCAGCTGTAGCAGTGCCATACTTATAGTAGTACCAGCAGCATTCTAATGAGTAACAGTGCCAACATTAGATAAATAACCAGAAGTAGCAATGCTATACTTATAGTAGTACCAGCACCATTCTAATGAGTAACAGTGCCAACATTAGATAATCAGTAGTGGCACTGCAATACTAACAGTAGTACCAGTACCATTCTAATGAGTAGCCGTGCCAACACTGGATAAATTATCAGCAGTATCACTGCTATACTAATAGTAGTATCTGCACCATTCTAATGAGTAACAGTGCCAACATTAGATAATCAGTAGTAGCACTGCTATACTAATAGCAGTACCAGCACCATTCTAATGAGTAACAGTGTCAACGTTAGATAAATAACCAGTAGTAGCAATGCTATACTAATAGTAGTATCAGCACCATTCTACCGAGAAACAGTGCCAACATTAGATAATCAGTAGTAGCACTGTTATACTAATAGTAATACCAGCACCATTCTAATGAGTAACATTGCCAACATTAGATAATAATCATCAGTAGCAGTGCTATACTAATAGTAGTACCTGTACCATTCTAATGCGTAACAGTGCCAACATTAGGTAAATAATCAGTAGTAGCAGTGCAATACTAACAGTAGTAACAGCACCATTCTAATGAGTAACAGTGCCAACATTAGATAATAATCAGCAGTAGCAGTGCCATACTTATAGTAGTACCAGCAGCATTCTAATGAGTAACAGTGCCAACATTAGATAAATAACCAGAAGTAGCAATGCTATTCTAATAGTAATACCAGCACCATTCTAATGAGTAACAGTGCCAACATTAGATAATCAGTAGTGGCACTGCAATACTAACAGTAGTACCAGTACCATTCTAATGAGTAGCAGTGCCAACACTGGATAAATTATCAGCAGTATCACTGCTATACTAATAGTAGTATCTGCACCATTCTAATGAGTAACAGTGCCAAGATTAGATAATCAGTAGTAGCACTGCTATACTAATAGTAGTACCAGCACCATTCTAATGAGTAACAGTGTCAACGTTAGATAAATAACCAGTAGTAGCAATGCTATACTAATAGTAGTATCAGCACCATTCTACCGAGAAACAGTGCCAACATTAGATAATCAGTACTAGCACTGTTATACTAATAGTAATACCAGCACCATTCTAATGAGTAACATTGCCAAAATTAGATAATAATCATCAGTAGCAGTGCTATACTAATAGTACCAGCACCATTCTAATGAGTAACATTGCCAACATTAGATAAATAATCAGTAGTAGCAGTGCTATACTAATAGTAGTACCAGCACCATTCTAATGAGTAACAGTGCCAACATTAGATAATCAGTAGTAGCAGTGCTATACTAATAGTAGTGCCAGCACCATTCTAATGAGTAACAGTGCCAACATTAGATAATAATCATCAGTAGCAGTGCTATACTAATAGTAGTACCATTACCATTCTAATGAGTAACATTGCCAACATTAGATAAATAATCAGTAGTAGCAGTGCTATACTAATAGTAGTACCAGCAGCATTCTAATGAGTAACAGTGCCAAAATTACATAATCGGGTCTATATCATATTTTCAAATTTTGAAAATCTAGAAAACTCTAGAGAGCAAAAATGTCGGAACTCAAAGTTCAGTTTTTGAGATTGCAATACAGTGATAATTGGAATATTTGCCATTTCCTCACTGTAGTGTGATCTCAGTGATGGAATATATATTTAGTGGGGGGTAGGGGTGCAGCCCCCCACAATAAGGAGTTTGAGTTCTAGCATTTTAGCTCTTTACAGCATTCGAGATTTTTCTCATTTGATTATACGATATAGACCCAAATAATCAGTAGTAGCAGTGCTATACCAATAGTAGTACCAGCATCATTCTAATGAGTAACAGTGCCAACATTAGATAAATAACCAGTAGTAGCATTGCTATACTAACAGTAATAAAAGCACCATTCTAATGAATAACAGTGCCTACATTAGATAAATAATCAGTAGTAGCAGTGCTATACTAACAGTAATACCAGCACCATTCAAATGAGTAACAGTGCCAGCATTAGATAATAATCATCAGTAGCAGTGCTATACTAATAGTAGTACCAGCACCAGTCTAATGAGTAACATTGCCAACATTAGATAAATAATCAGTAGTAGCAGTGCTATACTAATAGTAGTACCAGCACAGTTCTAATGAGTAACAGTGCCAACATTAGATAATCAGTAGTAGCACTGCTATACTTATAGTAGTACCAGCACCATTCTAAAGAGTAATACTGCCAACATTAGATAATAATCATCAGTAACAGTGCTATACTAATAGTAGTACCAGCACCATTCTAATGAGTAACATTGCCAACATTAGATAAATAATCAATAGTAGCAGTGCTATACTATAAGTAGTACTAGCACTGTTCAAATGAGTAACAGTGCCAAAATTACATAATCGGGTCTATATCATATGTTCAAATTTTGAAAATCTAGAAAACTCTAGAGAGCAAAAATGCTGGAACTCAAAGTTCAGTTATTGAGATTGCAATACAGTGAAAATTGGAATATTTGCCATTTCCTCACTGTAGTGTGATCTCAGAGTTGGAATATATATTTAGTGGGGGGTAGGGGTGCAGCCCCCCACAATAAGGAGTTTGAGTTCTAGCATTTTAGCTCTTTACAGCATTCGAGATTTTTCTCATTTGATTATATGATATAGACCCAAATACTCAGTAGTAGCAGTGCTATACCAATAGTAGTACCAGCATCATTCTAATGAGTAACAGTGCCAACATTAGATAAATAACCAGTAGTAGCAGTGCTATACTAACAGTAATACCAGCACCATTCTAATGAATAAAAGTGCCAACATTAGATAAATAATCAGTAGTAGCAGTGCTATACTAACAGTAATACCAGCACCATTCTAATGAGTAACAGTGCCAGCATTAGATAATAATCAGCAGTAGCAGTGCTATACTAATAGTAGTGCCAGCACCATTCTAATGAGTAACAGTAACAACATTAGATATTAATTAGCAGTAGCAGTGCTGTACTAATAGTAGTACCAGCACCATTCTAATGAGTAACAGTAACAACATTAGATAATAATTAGTAGTAGCAGTGCTGTACTAATAGTAGTACCAGCACCATTCTAATGAGTAACAGTGCTAACATTAGATAAATAATCAGTAGTAGCAGTGCTATACTAATAGTAGCACCAGCATTAGGTAAATAATCAGTAGTGGCAGTGCTATACTAATAGTAGTACCAGCACCATTCTAATGAGTAACAGTGCCAACATTAGATAATAATCATCAGTAGCAGTGCTATACTAATAGTAGTACCAGCACCATTCTAATGAGTAACAGTGCCAACATTAGATAATAATCATCAGTAGCAGTGCTATACTAATAGTAGTACCTGTACCATTCTAATGCGTAACAGTGCCAACATTAGGTAAATAATCAGTAGTAGCAGTGCAATACTAACAGTAGTAACAGCACCATTCTAATGAGTAACAGTGCCAACATTAGATAATAATCAGCAGTAGCAGTGCCATACTTATAGTAGTACCAGCAGCATTCTAATGAGTAACAGTGCCAACATTAGATAAATAACCAGAAGTAGCAATGCTATACTAATAGTAGTACCAGCAGCATTCTAATGAGTAACAGTGCCAACATTAGATAATCAGTAGTGGCACTTCAATACTAACAGTAGTACCAGTACCATTCTAATGAGTAGCAGTGCCAACACTGGATAAATTATCAGCAGTATCACTGCTATACTAATAGTAGTATCTGCACCATTCTAATGAGTAAAAGTGCCAACATTAGATAATCAGTAGTAGCACTGCTATGCTAATAGTAGTACCAGCACCATTCTAATGAGTAACAGTGCCAACGTTAGATAAGTAACCAGTAGTAGCAATGCTATACTAATAGTAGTATCAGCACCATTCTACCGAGAAACAGTGCCAACATTAGATAATCAGTAGTAGCACTGTTATACTAATAGTAATACCAGCACCATTCTAATGAGTAACATTGCCAACATTAGATAAATAATCAGTAGTAGCAGTGCTATACTAATAGTAGTACCAGCACCGTTCAAGTGAGTAACAGTGCCAACATTAGATAAGCAGTAGTAGCACTGCTATACTAATAGTAGTACCAGCACCATTCTAATGAGTAACAGTGCCAACATTAGATAATAATCATCAGTAGCAGTGCTATACTAATAGTAGTACCAGCACCCGTCTAATGAGTAACATTGCCAACATTAGATAAATAATCAGTAGTAGCAGTGCTATACTAATAGTAGTACCAGCACAGTTCTAATGAGTAACAGTGCCAACATTAGATAATCAGTAGTAGCACTGCTATACTAATAGTAGTACCAGCACCATTCTAATGAGTAACAGTGCCAACATTAGATAATAATCATCAGTAGCAGTGCTATACTAATAGTAGTACCAGCACCATTCTAATGAGTAACATTGCCAACATTAGATAAATAATCAATAGTAGCAGTGCTATACTAATAGTAGTACCAGCACTGTTCTAATGAGTAACAGTACCAAAATTACATAATCGGGTCTATATCATATGTTCAAATTTTGAAAATCTAGAAAACTCTGGAGAGCAAAAATGCCGGAACTCAAAGTTTAGTTATTGAGATTGCAATACAGTGAAAATTGGAATATTTGCCATTTCCTCACTGCTGTGTGATCTGAGATTTGGAATATATATTTAGTGGGGGGTAGGGGTGCAGCCCCCCACAATAAGGAGTTTGAGTTCTAGCATTTTAGCTCTTTACAGCATTCGAGATTTTTCGCATTTGATTAGACGATATAGACCCAAATAAACAGTAGTAGCAGTGCTATACCAATATTAGTACCAGCATCATTCTAATGAGTAACAGTGCCAACATTAGATAAATAATCAGTAGTAGCAGTGCTATACTAACAGTAATACCAGCACCATTCTAATGAGTAACAGTGCCAGCATTAGATAATAATCAGCAGTAGCAGTGCTATACTAATAGTAGTACCAGCACCATTCTAATGAGTAACAGTAACAACATTAGATAATAATTAGCTGTAGCAGTGCTGTACTAATAGTAGTACCAGCACCATTCTAATGAGTAACAGTGCCAACATTAGATAAATAATCAGTAGTAGCAGTGCTATACTAATAGTAGTACCAGTACCATTCTAATGAGTAACAGTGCCAGCATTAGATAATAATCAGCAGTAGCAGTGCTGTACTAATAGTAGCACCAGCACCATTCTAATGAGTAACAGTAACAACATTAGATAATAATTAGCAGTAGCAGTGCTGTACTAATAGTAGTACCAGCACCATTCTAATGAGTAACAGTGTCAACATTAGATAAATAATCAGTAGTAGCAGTGCTATACTAATAGTAGTACCAGCATTAGGTAAATAATCAGTAGTGGCAGTGCAATACTAATAGTAGTACCAGCACCATTCTGATGAGTAACAGTGCCAACATTAGATAATAATCATCAGTAGCAGTGCTATACTAATAGTAGTACCAGCACCATTCTAATGAGTAACAGTGCCAACATTAGATAATAATCATCAGTAGCAGTGCTATACTAATAGTAGTACCTGTACCATTCTAATGTGTAACAGTGCCAACATTAGGTAAATAATCAGTAGTAGCAGTGCTATACTAATAGTAGTAACAGCACCATTCTAATGAGTAACAGTGCCAACATTAGATAATAATCAGCAGTAGCAGTGCCATACTTATAGTAGTACCAGCAGCATTCTAATGAGTAACAGTGCCAACATTAGATAAATAACCAGTAGTAGCAATGCTATACTAATAGTAGTACCAGCACCATTCTAATGAGTAACAGTGCCAACATTAGATAATCAGTAGTGGCACTGCAATACTAACAGTAGTACCAGTACCATTCTAATGAGTAGCAGTGCCAACACTGGATAAATTATCAGCAGTATCTCTGCTATACTAATAGTAGTATCAGCACCATTCTAATGAGTAACAGTGCCAACATTAGATAATCAGTAGTAGCACTGCTATACTAATAGTAGTACCAGCACCATTCTAATGAGTAACAGTGCCAACGTTAGATAAATAACCAGTAGTAGCAATGCTATACTAATAGTAGTATCAGCACCATTCTACCGAGTAACAGTGCCAACATTAGATAATCAGTAGTAGCACTGTTATACTAATAGTAGTACCAGCACCATTCTGATGAGTAACATTGGCAACATTAGATAAATAATCAGTGGTAGCAGTGCTATACTAATAGTAGTACCAGCATCGTTCTAATGAGTAACAGTGCCAACATTAGATAATCAGTAGTAGCACTGCTATACTAATAGTAGTACCAGCACCATTCTAATGTGTAACAGTGCCAACATTAGATAATAATCATCAGTAGTAGTGCTATACTAATAGTAGTACCAGCACCAGTCTAATGAGTAACATTGCCAACATTAGATAAATAATCAGTAGTAGCAGTGCTATACTAATAGCAGTACCAGCATAGTTCTAATGAGTAACAGTGCCAACATTAGATAATCAGTAGTAGCACTGCTATACTAATAGTAGTACCAGCACCATTCTAATGAGTAACAATGCCAACATTAGATAATAATCATCAGTAGCAGTGCTATACTAATAGTAGTACCAGCACCATTCTAATGAGTAACATTGCCAACATTAGATAAATAATCAGTAGTAGCAGTGCTATACTAATAGTATACCAGCACTGTTCTAATGAGTAACAGTGCCGAAATTACATAATCGGGTCTATATCATATGTTCAAATTTTGAAAATCTAGAAAACTCTAGAGAGCAAAAATGCCGGAACTCAAAGTTCAGTTATTGAGATTACAATTCAGTGAAAATTGGAATATTTGCCATTTCCTCACTGTAGTGTGATCTCAGAGCTGGAATATATATTTAGTGGGGGGTAGGGGTGCAGCCCCCCACAATAAGGAGTTTGAGTTCTAGCATTTTAGCTCTTTACAGCATTCGAGATTTTTTTCATTTGATTATACGATATAGACCCAAATAATCATTAGTAGCAGTGCTATACCAATAGTAGTACCAGCATCATTCTAATGAGTAACAGTGCCAACATTAGATAAATAACCAGTAGTAGCAGTGCTATACTAACAGTAATACCAGCAAAATTCTAATGAATAACAGTGCCAACATTAGATAAATAATCAGTAGAAGCATTGCTATACTAACAGTAATACCAGCACAATTCTAATGAGTAACAGTGCCAGCATTAGATAATAATCAGCAGTAGCAGTGCTATACCAATAGTAGTACCAGCACCATTCTAATGAGTAACAGTAACAGCATTAAATAATAATTAGCAGTAGCAGTGCTGTACTAATAGTAGTACCAGCACCATTCTAATGAGTAACAGTGCCAACATTAGATAAATAATCAGTAGTAGCAGTGCTATACTAATAGTAGTACCAGTACCATTCTAATGAGTAACAGTGCCAACATTAGGTAAATAATCAGTAGTAGCAATGTTATACTAACAGTAGTACCAGCACTATTCTGAGTAACAGTGCCAACATTAGATAATAATCAGCAGTAGCAGTGCTATACTAGTAGTAGTACCAGCACCATTCTAGTGAGTAACAGTGCCAACATTAGATAAATAATCAGTAGTAGCAGTGCTATACTAATAGTAGTACCAGCATTAGGTAAATAATCAGTAGTAGCAGTGCTATACTAATAGTAGTACCAGCACCATTCTAATGAGTAACAGTGCCAACATTAGATAATAATCATCAGTAGCAGTGCTATACTAATAGTAGTACCAGCACCATTCTAATGAGTAACAGTGCCAACATTAGATAATAATCATCAGTAGCAGTGCTATACTAATAGTAGTACCTGTACCATTCTAATGCGTAACACTGCCAACATTAGGTAAATAACCAATAGTAGCAGTGCTATACTAATAGTAGTAACAGCACCATTCTAATGAGTAACAGTGCCAACATTAGATAATAATCAGAAGTAGCAGTGCCATACTTATAGTAGTACCAGCAGCATTCTAATGAGTAACAGTGCCAACATTAGATAAATAACCAGTAGTAGCAATGCTATACTAATAGTAGTACCAGCACCATTCTAATGAGTAACAGTGCCAACATTAGATAATCAGTAGTGGCACTGCTATACTAACAGTAGTACCAGTACCATTCTAATGAGTAGCAGTGCCAACACTGGATAAATTATCAGCAGTATCACTGCTATACTAATAGTCGTATCAGCACCATTATAATGAGTAACAGTGCCAACATTAGATAATCAGTAGTAGCACTGCTATACTAATAGTAGTACCAGCACCATTCTAATGAGTAACAGTGCCAATGTTAGATAAATGACCAGTAGTAGCAAAGCTATACTAATAGTAGTATCAGCGCCATTCTACCGAGTAACAGTGCCAACATTAGATAATCAGTAGTAGCACTGTTATACTAATAGTAGTACCAGCACCATTCTAATGAGTAACATTGCCAACATTAGATAAATAATCAGTAGTAGCAGTGCTATACTAATAGTAGTACCAGCACCGTTCTAATGAGTAACAGTGCCAAAATTAGATAATCAGGTCTATATCATATGTTCAAATTTTGAAAATCTAGAAAACTCTAGAGAGCAAGAATACTAGAACTCAAAGTTCAGTAATTGAGATTGCAGTACAGTGAAAATTGGAATATTTGCCAATTCCTCACTGTAGTGTGATCTGAGAGTTGGAATATATATTTAGTGGGGGGTGCAGACCACACAATAAGGAGTTTGAGTTCCGGCATTTTATCTCTTTACAGCATTCGAGATTTTTCTCTTTCGATTATATGATATAGAGCCAAATAATCAGTAGTAGCAGTGCTATACTAATAGTAGTACCAGCATCATTCTAATGAGTAACAGTGCCAACATTAGATAAATAGTCAGTAGTAGCAGTGCTATACTAATAGTAGTACCAGTACCATTCTAATGAGCAACAGTGCCAACATTAGGTAAATAATCAGTAGTAGCAGTGCTATACTAACAGTAGTACCAGCACCATTCTAATGAGTAACAGTGCCAACATTAGATAATAATCAGCAGTAGCAGTGCTATACTAATAGTAGTACCAGCACCATTCTAATGAGTAACAGTGCCAACATTAGATAAATAAACACTAGTAGCAGTGCTATACTAATAGTAGTGCCAGCACCATTCTGATGAGTAACAGTGCCAACATTAGATAAAAGCAGTAGTAGCAGTGCTATACAAATAGTAGTACCAGTACCATTCTAATGCGTAACAGTGCCAACATTAGTTAAATAATCAGTAGTAGCAGTGCTATACGAATAGTAGTACCAGCACCATTCTAATGAGTAACAGTGCCAACATTAGATAATAATCAGCGGTAGCAGTGCTATACTAATAGTAGTACCAGCACCATTCTAATGAGTAACAGTGCCAACATTAGATAAAAGTCAGCAGTAGCAGTGCTATACTAATAGTAATTCCAGCACCATTCTAATGAGGAACAGTGCCATCATTAGATAAATAACCAGTAGTAGCAGTGCTATACTAATAGTAGTACCAGCACCATTCTAATGAGTAACACTGCCAACATTAGATAAATAATCAGTAGTAGCAGT
This sequence comes from Protopterus annectens, assembly GCF_019279795.1. Classification (NCBI taxonomy): domain Eukaryota; kingdom Metazoa; phylum Chordata; order Ceratodontiformes; family Protopteridae; genus Protopterus; species Protopterus annectens. The sequence continues at coordinate 358,682,392 of NC_056743.1, read as the reverse complement.
GCTATACTAATAGTGGTACCAGTATCATTCTAATGAGTAACACTGTCAACATTAGACAAATAATCAGTTGTAGCAGTGCTATACTAATAGTAGTACCAGCACAATTCTAATGAATAACAGTGCCAAAATTAGATAACCAGTAATAGCAGGGCTATACTAATAGTAGTATGAACACTATTCTAATGAATAACAGTGCCAACATTAGATAAATAATCAGTAGTAGCACTGCTATACTAATAGTAGTACCAGCATAATTCAGATGAGTAACAGTGCCAGCATTAGATAAATAATCAGTAGTGGCAGTGCTATACTAATAGTAGTCCGAGCACCATTTTAATGAATAACAGTGCCAGCATTAAATAAATAACCAGTAGTAACAGTGTTATACTAATAGTAGTACCAGCAGAATTCTAATCAGTAACAGTGCTAACGTTATATAAATAACCAGTAGTAGCAGTGCTATACTGATAGTAGTACCAGCACCATTCTAATGAGTAACAGTGCCAACATTAGATAAATAATCAGTCGTAGCACTGCTATACTAATAGTAGTGCCAGCACCATTCTAATGAGTAACAGTGCCTACATTAGATAAATAACCAGTAGTAGCAGTGCTATAGTAATAGCAGTATGAGCACCATTCTAATGAATAATAGTGCCAACATTAGATAAATAACCAGTAGTAGCAGTGCTATACTAATAGTAGTACGAGCACCGTTCTAATGAATAACAGTGCCAACATTAGATAAATAACCAGTAGTAGCAGTGCTATACTAATAGTAGTACCAGCACCATTCTAATGAGTAACAGTGCCAACATTAGATAAATAACCAGTAGTAGCAGTGCTATACTAATATTAGTACCAGCACCATTCTAATGAGTAACAGTGCCAACATTATATAAATAACCAGTAGTAGCAGTGCTATACTACTAGTAGTACCAGTACCATTATCATGATTAACAGTGCCAGCATTAGGTAAATAACCAGTAATAGCAGTGCTATACTAATAGTACCAGCACCTTTCACATGAGTAACAGTGCCAGCATTAGGTAAATAACCAGTAGTAGCAGTGCTATACTAATAGTAGTACCAGCACCATTCTCATGAGTAACAGTGCCAGCATAAGGTAAATAACCATTAGCAGTAGTGCTATACTAATAGTAGTACCAGCACCATTCTAATGAGTAACAGTGCCAGCATTAGATAAATAATCAGTAGTAGCAGTGCTATAGTAATAGTAGTACCAGCACCATTCTCAAGAGTAACAGTACCAGCATTAGGTAAATAACCAGTAGTAGCAGTGCTATACTAATAGTAGTACCAGCACCATTCTAATGTGTAACAGTGCCAACATTAAATAAATAACCAGTAGTAACAGTGCTATACTAATAGTAGTACAAGCACCATTCTAATGAGTAACAGTGCCAACATTAAATAAATAACCAGTAGTAACAGTGCTATACTAATAGTAGTACCAGCACCATTCTAATGAATAACAGTGCCAACACTGGATAAATAACCAGTAGTAGCAGTGCTATACTAATAGTAGTACCAGCACCATTCTCATGAGTAACAGTGCCCGCATTAGGTAAACAATCAGTAGTAGCAGTGCCATACTAATAGTAGTAGCAGCACCATTCTAATGAATAACAGTGCCAGCTTTAGGTAAATAATCAGTAGTAGCAGTGCTATACTAATAGTAGTACCAGCACCATTCATATGAGTAACAGTGCCAGCATTAGGTAAATAACCAGTAGTAGCAGTGCTATACTAATAGTAGTACCAGCACCATTCTCATGAGTAACAGTGCCAGCATTAGGTAAATAACCAGTAGTAGCAGTGCTATACTAGTAGTAGTACCAGCACCATTCTAATGAGTAACAGTGCCAGCATTAGGTAAATAATCAGTAGTAGCAGTGCTATACTAATAGTAGTACCAGCACCATTCTAATGAGTATCAGTGCCAACATTAGATAAATAATCAGTAGTAGCAGTGCTATACTAATAGTAGTACCAGCACCATTCTCATGAGTAACAGTGCCAGCATTAGGTAAATAATCAGTAGTAGCAGTGCTATACTAATAGTAGTACCAGCACCATTCTAATGAGTAACAGTGCCAACATTAGATAAATAATCAGTAGTAGCAGTGCTATACTAATAGTAGTAGCAGCACCATTCTAATGAGTAACAGTGCCAACATTAGATAAATAATCAGTAGTAGCAGTGCTATACTAATAGTAGTACCAGCACCATTCTCATGAGTAACAGTGCCAGCATTAGGTAAATAATCAGTAGTAGCAGTGCTATACTAATAGTAGTACCAGCACCATTCTAATGAGTAACAGTGCCAACATTAGATAAATAATCAGTAGTAGCAGTGCTATACTAATAGTAGTAGCAGCACCATTCTAATGAGTAACAGTGCCAGCATTAGGTAAATAATCAGTAGTAGCAGTGCCATACTAATAGTAGTAGCAGCACCATTCTAATGAGTAACAGTGCCAGCATTAGGTAAATAATCAGTAGTAGCAGTGCCATACTAATAGTAGTAGCAGCACCACTCTAATGAGTAACAGTGCCAACACTGGATAAATAATCAGTAGTAGCAGTGCTATACTAATACTAGCACCAGCACCATACTGATGAGTAACAGTGCCAGCATTAGATAAATAATCAGTAGTAGCAGTGCTATACTAATAGTAGTACCAGCACCATTTTAATGAGTAACAGTGCCAGCATTAGGTAAATAATCAGTAGTAGCAGTGCTTTACTAACAGTAGTACCAGTACCATTCTAATGAGTAACAGTGCCAACATTAGGTAAATAATCAGTAGTAGCAGTGCTATACTAATAGTAGTACGAGCACCATTCTAATGAGTAACAGTGCCAACATTAGATAAATAACCAGTAGTAGCAGTGCTATACTAATAGTAGTACCAGCACCATTCTCATGAGTAACAGTGCCAGCATTAGGTAAATAACCAGTAGTAGCAGTGCTATACTAATAGTAGTACCAGCACCATTCTAATGAGTAACAGTGCCAGCATTAGGTAAATAATCAGTAGTAGCAGTGCTATACTAATAGTAGTACCAGCACCATTCTAATGAGTAACAGTGCCAACATTAGATAAATAACCAGTAGTAGCAGTGCTATACTAATAGTAGTACCAGCACCATACTAATGAGTAACAGTGCCAACATTAGATAAATAACCAGTAGTAGCAGTGCTATACTAATAGTAGTACCAGCACCATTCTAATGAGTAACAGTGCCAACATTATATAAATAACCAGTAGTAGCAGTGCTATACTAATAGTAGTACCAGCACCATTCTAATGACTAACAGTGCCAGCATTAGGTAAATAATCAGTAGTAGCAGTGCTATACTAATAGTAGCACCAGCACCATTCTGATGAGTAACAGTGCCAGCATTAGATAAACAGTAGTAGCAGTGCTATACTAATAGTAGTACGAGCACCGTTCTAATGAATAACAGTGCCAACATTAGATAAATAACCAGTAGTTGCAGTGCTATACTAATAGTAGTACCAGCACCATTCTAATGAGTAACACTGCCAACATTAGATAAATAATCAGTAGTAGCAGTGCTATACTAATAGTGGTACCAGTATCATTCTAATGAGTAACACTGTCAACATTAGACAAATAATCAGTTGTAGCAGTGCTATACTAATAGTAGTACCAGCACAATTCTAATGAATAACAGTGCCAAAATTAGATAACCAGTAATAGCAGGGCTATACTAATAGTAGTACGAACACTATTCTAATGAATAACAGTGCCAACATTAGATAAATAATCAGTAGTAGCACTGCTATACTAATAGTAGTACCAGCATAATTCAGATGAGTAACAGTGCCAGCATTAGATAAATAATCAGTAGTGGCAGTGCTATACTAATAGTAGTCCGAGCACCATTTTAATGAATAACAGTGCCAGCATTAAATAAATAACCAGTAGTAACAGTGTTATACTAATAGTAGTACCAGCACAATTCTAATCAGTAACAGTGCTAACGTTATATAAATAACCAGTAGTAGCAGTGCTATACTAATAGTAGTACCAGCACCATTCTAATGAGTAACAGTGCCAGCATTAGATAAATAATCAGTCGTAGCACTGCTATACTAATAGTAGTGCCAGCACCATTCTAATGAGTAACAGTGCCAACATTAGATAAATAACCAGTAGTAGCAGTGCTATAGTAATAGTAGTATGAGCACCATTCTAATGAATAATAGTGCCAACATTAGATAAATAACCAGTAGTAGCAGTGCTATACTAATAGTAGTACGAGCACCGTTCTAATGAATAACAGTGCCAACATTAGATAAATAACCAGTAGTAGCAGTGCTATACTAATAGTAGTACCAGCACCATTCTAATGAGTAACAGTGCCAACATTAGATAAATAACCAGTAGTAGCAGTGCTATACTAATATTAGTACCAGCACCATTCTAATGATTAACAGTGCCAACATTATATAAATAACCAGTAGTAGCAGTGCTATACTACTAGTAGTACCAGCACCATTCTAATGAGTAACAGTGACAACATTAGATAAATAATCAGTAGTAGCAGTGCTATACTAATAGTAGTAGCAGCACTATTCTAATGAATAATAGTGCAACATTAGATAAATAACCAGTAGTAGCAGTGCTATACTAATAGTAGTACGAGCACCATTCTAATGAATAGCAGTGCCAACACTGGATAAATAACCAGTATTAACACTGCCATACTGATAGTAGCAGCAGCACCATTCTAATGAATAACAGTGCCAGCATTAGGTAAATAATCAGTAGTAGCAGTGCTATACTAACAGTAGTACCAGCACCATTCTAATGAATAACAGTGCCAACATTAGATAAATAACCAGTAGTAGCAGTGCTATACTAACAGTAGTACCAGCACCATTCTAATGAGTAACAGTGCCAACATTAGATAAATAATCAGTAGTAGCAGTGCTATACTAATAGTAGTACGAGCACCATTCTAATGAGTAACAGTGCCAACATTAAATAAATAACCAGTAGTAACAGTGCTATACTAATAGTAGTACCAGCATCATTCTAATGAATAACAGTGCCAACACTGGATAAATAACCAGTAGTAGCAGTGCTATACTAATAGTAGTACGAGCACCATTCTCATGAGTAACAGTGCCAGCATTAGATAAATAATCAGTAGTAGCAGTGCTATACTAATAGTAGTATCAATACCATTCTAATGAGTAACAGTGCCAGCTTTAGGTAAATAATCAGTAGTAGCAGTGCTATACTAATAGTAGTACCAGTACCATTATCATGATTAACAGTGCCAGCATTAGGTAAATAACCAGTAGTAGCAGTGCTATACTAATAGTACCAGCACCATTCACATGAGTAACAGTGCCAGCATTGTGTAAATAACCAGTAGTAGCAGTGCTATACTAATAGTAGTACCAGCACCATTCTCATGAGTAACAGTGCCAGCATAAGGTAAATAACTATTAGCAGTAGTGCTATACTAATAGTAGTACCAGCACCATTCTAATGAGTAACAGTGCCAGCATTAGATAAATAATCAGTAGTAGCAGTGCTATAGTAATAGTAGTACCAGCACCATTCTCATGAGTAACAGTGCCAGCATTAGGTAAATAACCAGTAGTAGCAGTGCTATACTAATAGTAGTACCAGCACCATTCTAATGTGTAACAGTGCCAACATTAAATAAATAACCAGTAGTAACAGTGCTATACTAATAGTAGTACAAGCACCATTCTAATGAGTAACAGTGCCAACATTAAATAAATAACCAGTAGTAACAGTGCTATACTAATAGTAGTACCAGCACCATTCTAATGAATAACAGTGCCAACACTGGATAAATAACCAGTAGTAGCAGTGCTATACTAATAGTAGTACCAGCACCATTCTCATGAGTAACAGTGCCAGCATTAGGTAAACAATCAGTAGTAGCAGTGCCATACTAATAGTAGTAGCAGCACCATTCTAATGAATAACAGTGCCAGCATTAGGTAAATAATCAGTAGTAGCAGTGCTATACTAATAGTAGTACCAGCACCATTCATATGAGTAACAGTGCCAGCATTAGGTAAATAACCAGTAGTAGCAGTGCTATACTAATAGTAGTACCAGCACCATTCTCATGAGTAACAGTGCCAGCATTAGGTAAATAACCAGTAGTAGCAGTGCTCTACTAGTAGTAGTACCAGCACCATTCTAATGAGTAACAGTGCCAGCATTAGGTAAATAATCAGTAGTAGCAGTGCTATACTAATAGTAGTACCAGCACCATTCTAATGAGTATCAGTGCCAACATTAGATAAATAATCAGTAGTAGCAGTGCTATACTAATAGTAGTACCAGCACCATTCTCATGAGTAACAGTGCCAGCATTAGGTAAATAATCAGTAGTAGCAGTGCTATACTAATAGTAGTACCAGCACCATTCTAATGAGTAACAGTGCCAACATTAGATAAATAATCAGTAGTAGCAGTGCTATACTAATAGTAGTAGCAGCACCATTCTAATGAGTAACAGTGCCAACATTAGATAAATAATCAGTAGTAGCAGTGCTATACTAATAGTAGTACCAGCACCATTCTCATGAGTAACAGTGCCAGCATTAGGTAAATAATCAGTAGTAGCAGTGCTATACTAATAGTAGTACCAGCACCATTCTAATGAGTAACAGTGCCAACATTAGATAAATAATCAGTAGTAGCAGTGCTATACTAATAGTAGTAGCAGCACCATTCTAATGAGTAACAGTGCCAGCATTAGGTAAATAATCAGTAGTAGCAGTGCCATACTAGTAGTAGTAGCAGCACCATTCTAATGAGTAACAGTGCCAGCATTAGGTGAATAATCAGTAGTAGCAGTGCTATACTAATAGTAGTAGCAGCACCATTCTAATGAGTAACAGTGCCAACACTGGATAAATAATCAGTAGTAGCAGTGCTATACTAATACTAGCACCAGCACCATACTGATGAGTAACAGTGCCAGCATTAGATAAATAATCAGTAGTAGCAGTGCTATACTAATAGTAGTACCAGCACCATTTTAATGAGTAACAGTGCCAGCATTAGGTAAATAATCAGTAGTAGCAGTGCTTTACTAACAGTAGTACCAGTACCATTCTAATGAGTAACAGTGCCAACATTAGGTAAATAATCAGTAGTAGCAGTGCTATACTAATAGTAGTATGAGCACCATTCTAATGAGTAACAGTGCCAACATTAGATAAATAACCAGTAGTAGCAGTGCTATACTAATAGTAGTACCAGCACCATTCTCATGAGTAACAGTGCCAGCATTAGGTAAATAACCAGTAGTAGCAGTGCTATACTAATAGTAGTACCAGCACCATTCTAATGAGTAACAGTGCCAGCATTAGGTAAATAATCAGTAGTAGCAGTGCTATACTAATAGTAGTACCAGCACCATTCTAATGAGTAACAGTGCCAACATTAGATAAATAACCAGTAGTAGCAGTGCTATACTAATAGTAGTACCAGCACCATTCTAATGAGTAACAGTGCCAGCATTAGGTAAATAATCAGTAGTAGCAGTGCTATACTAATAGTAGCACCAGCACCATTCTGATGAGTAACAGTGCCAGCATTAGATAAACAGTAGTAGCAGTGCTATAGTAATAGTAGTACCAGCACCATTCTAATGAGTAACAGTGCCAACATTAGGTAAATAATCAGTAGTAGCAGTGCCATACTAATTATCAGCACTAGCACCATTAAGTGAAGGCAGGCCTTAAGCAATATATCTCACTGAGGAAAAAAGAATGAAAATACATTTTGATCTAAGACACTCACTGCAGAGAAATGGCAACATAGAGAAGAAGAGCAAAGTAAGTGGCTTGTGTCCACTCATTCCAGGGTAAGGGGAGAGCACACTAAACAAGTAAAGCATACATACGGCTTGTCCAAATAGCAGAAATAATAAAAGCATGAGATGATGTTTTGTCAGGACCAAACCTTGAAATGGAGGCAGACAATAAGTTGCAATGCCAGTGTTTTGTGTGGAGATCTGCTTTCCACCTCAAGTCAGGCTAGAAAAAGCAGCAATGAGTTTCTATACTCACAGAAAAGTCACATACATTATAAAAAGCATAGTGCGGACATTTATTTATTTACATTTGTTAATAGGGCTCCATAAGCATGACATGTTACATAGAGAAGGCAGAACATAGTTAAATACAGTTTGGAAGAAAATGATCTAAGAGAAGAGTTGCTTGATTTAATAGCGATGGGCATATTAAGAAGATCAATGAAAGAAACAGACTACAATAAGTCAATAAACCCCAAAAGTTAAAAGTTTGATAAAAGAAATGTACAAAGTAATTAAGACTGTTCAGAGAGATTTGTGCAATATAACAAAAGTAAATAGAATATATTATTGTTCTACTAAATTAATAACAGAACAGGTCTTAAGCATAAAAACAAAGGGCAGTAAGGGAAAGGAAGGGGATAAATCAAATGCCATCATGGAAATATTGAATATAGAGAAGTATAAAGCAATTAAGACCACAGATGTCACTGTTAGAAGCATATAGAAGAGAGAACAGATCAACAAAAATACTCAGAAAGATAGACAGGATAAAAGCAATGCACGGTATCAGAACAGATCAGGATCTATTGTGCCCTATCACACAAATAATAAACTAAAATTATCAGCACAGGCAGAAACACATAGAAGATATGCAAACAAATATAAGGGAAAGTACAAAATAAGCAGTTTATTGATGACCCCAAAAAGGTTAATAGAGAATTTGGAAACAAAGCAAAAGGAATTGAGACAACACCAAAAATGAAGTAATAGATACATTTTGGAGAAATATCTATGGCAATCCTGTGGAACATAACAAAGCTGCTTAACGGGCAGAGAAAGTAAAAGAAAGAATAAGACTTTGAAATGTACAGGATATGAAATGGGATGAAGTTACCGCCAGACAGACTGAAACAAACTTAAGAAAAGCTCCTAACTGGAAAACTACAGGTGCAGATGTAGTATCTAACTTCTGGCTAAATGTATTAACATCTTTACATGAAGATTTAGCCATGAGGAATCACTATTTGTATGCTCACCCCAAACAGACACCAACCCGGTGATAGCAAGAAAAACAATGATCCTACTTAAGAGCAAACCTGCAAGCTATCCTGAAAACTATAGACCAATAACTTGCCTTCCAACAGCCTACAAACTGTACAATGGAAATGATGCTGACAGAGTTTATAGTCATTTAGAAAAAAACTCAATCATGACACTAGAACAAAAGACCAATAAAAGTAAGTCATATGCAGCAAATAATTGTTTGTTCTTAAATAAAGTCATAATAGAGAACTGTAAAAGGGGGGGGAATCTAAGTATGGCATGGATTGACTACAAGAAAGCATTTAACACTACCCAGATTAATCTATAAAAAAGTGCTTAAAAATGTATAAAATACACCCTACTTGGATTGATTTTGTTACAGTGGCCATGAAACAGTGGCAAACCACTTTGCAGTTAGACCGTAATAAAGGACAAATTGTTATTCCAGGGATAAAAATCCAAAGGGGGATATTACATGGTGACTCTGTCACCACTGCTCTTTTGTCTTGCCATTTTGGCTGCCAGAAAACAACAAAGTTCTAAAAACTTCTCATCTTTTTGTGAATGATTTAAAACCATATAGTTCATCAGATGAGGAACTGAAAGCACAACTGCAAGTTGTCAAAACTTTTTCAGATGATATAAGAATTTCATTTGGGATTGATACATGTGCAGAAGTAAACTTTAAAGCAGGAAAGCTGCGGCACTAAGAAAACATCAGTTTGGGACACAAAGTCATCAAATACCAGGATTTGCAGGCAGAAACAAGGGCAATGTGGAAGAAGGCTACCCAGACAATTCCAATAGTAGATAGAGCAAAGGGTCTTATAAAAAACAATTTACAATCATACTTAGATACCTTACTGATACATTAGAGGAAGGACAGTCATATTTGCATACATATAACCCCATATGAACTGCAGAAGGATTCATTACTGGGTACATTGTGGGTACTGCAAAGAGCACTTCTGGCTAATATCAAAGACTGAAATGATACTAATTTCATGAACTTTAATCATACTTTGACTTAGGAATGGGGTCCATTCCTTTCATGGAATTAGAAACCCAAAAAACTTGGAGGAAAAAAAAGATATCTCACACATCCAATTAAACAGTGCCCAATCCTGGTAGGTCCACTGGTGCTAGGACTGGAAAAAAATGACAGTCCAGAATCCTCAAGACAAGGAAACATTCCTGCAGAGGGGCTAGGCCAGACCGAGGGGAAGGATGGCACCCCCTTTTGTAGTAGTCCGCAGAAATCATAAAAACCGATAGGCCAAAAAAGAGCCATAAAGATAATAGAGTGGACTATTGTGGATAAGAAAGAAATTATGTATTGTTACTATTATGCAAGAAGCCCAAAATTTCCAGAAAGAAGATATCCATAAAGATTAAGAGAGAAATTAGAGGAAAGACACTCATACTTAGATACATGTCAATCCATATGAATTGCAGAATGACTCATTAATGGGCACTTTGCAGGTGCTGCGAAGAGCAGTTCTTTCTAACATCAAAGGCTGAAACAATACTAATTTCAAACTTTAATTATATTTTGACTTTGCAAATGGGGTCCATTTGTGTCATGCTATTAGCAACCCAAAATGACTTTGAGAAATTGAAAAGGGATAAACCAGATATTTCACACATCCACTTAAACAGCATGTTTATAACACAACACACAACCTTTTCAAGTTTAACCCAGAAATGTTCATTACTAACCTATCATCTATTGACTGGAACTTCCTAAAATTCCTTCCCTTAAGATGATGTTGTAAATGATGTAAAAGAATTCAGTGGAACTTTCCTGAATATCCTAAATAGCCTTCTACCTCCTAGAAGGAAGACACGAGAAACAAATAACACAATGTGGCTTTCCACAAAGAGTAGAAAGGAAAAAAAAATAGTAAAACCATGGACAGACTAGCAAAAATATAAAACACCACAATGTCTTGAAAACTTCAGAATACTTAGCAAACATACTAAACTGCAAATTAATGATGACAAAAAGGTATACTATAATAACTTTTGCAATAATAGTAAGCACAACCCTAAAATGTTTGGATGATGCCACATAAGACACCTTCATGAAAATTAAGAAAACTGGGTAACAATGTAGGAAGAAAAGATAGGATATCATCAGCTTCATTCTTTTGGGAAGACCACACATTTTGATGTTAGATCTTCTATCTCAGGTTTCTAAATCCTCTACTCTTGTTTAGAAGTCAGGTTTTCAGTTTGCGATTGAATTCAGACTGCATTTTCTTTTCTTCTCGTCTTCCATCAATGGTGGTTACAGTGATTTTTTTCCATATGAAGCATAACTTTCAGGAAATAAGTTTGTTTTAAACTGTTTTCTTGACGATTATCCAGACTTTGTTGAAACAAGTCAATTTTAACAGAGAGATCTTGCAGGGAAGACTTAATCTTTGAATATCTTTTTAAGAGCTAAATCTGAGTGTGAAGATTTGGAAGAACTCATCTTCAGAAAGCTTATGGTAAGCTGAGTATGTTTCTTAACTGGAATTTTCAAAATGTTCACCAGGATCAGCAATAACTGTTAGTAAAAAGGCTTCTGAAGCAGAATATAGAATGAGTATGTCAGATAAAAAAATTTAGATCATATTTTAAGAATAAGTACTTCAGAGATCTCAACTATGAATCAGCCATCTTGACTTGAAATCTGCACTGTTGCTATCCTGCTCTATAAGCATAGCAATTTGCTTCTATTCAACAACAGTACTGTTATAAATAGTAATAGCTCTAAAACTATTAAAATTGATCTGTTCAAGCTTATAACTAATCATGGTATAAGCATTACTGCAATTAATAAAAGTATCAACATGAATCAATATTAGTACCACCAAAATTCAAACCAATAAAACAGACAGTTTTGTTTTAAACAAAGGCAGTATATATGCTATTCCAATTAATGGCAAAGCAAACACAATTCTTATGAAAACTAATAGCAGAGTTCATATCAATAGCAGTATCACAGTGGTTCTAATTAACAGCGCACCAGCACTGTTCAAATAAATTGTATTCTCAGCCTTATTCTTATTAATTCTTATCAATATCAGTACCAACAGTTTTCTAATCATTGCACTCCTATGCCATTCCAATTAGCAGCAGTACTGCCATTATTCTGATGTTCCAGATAGAAGGATTTCCTAACCACTGTTGAAACATGATGGTCAAAGGAGGAGGAGTTATCTCCCCACCTTCCAAGGTCTCTCACAGCAGTTTAATTTGAGAGGGTAGAGTTTTTATACTATAAGCTGGGTGCAGGCTCTGCTTGCCATTCAGTTGTCAGCACATCAGCTATTGCATTATATTATGCATATAAAATTCAAGTATATCACTCAGTTTACAATCACTGGCAAACTTAGTTAACCAGAATACTTGATTTGATTTGGAGATCAGAGATATTTATGACAAATAGCAAACATCTCAGCAAGGACCCCTGAGAAACACATCAGTTACTTTCATATAATCTCTGGACATGCCTGCCACCCTCATTGTTTGAGTTCCTTAGCCAGTTTATATCCATCTAACTACATAGGGATTGATTTGGATCAAATGTAACTCATTCATAATGCTGACATATGGTATATTGTCAAGTGCTTTGGCAAGGTCAATGTATTCTGTATAGTTGGTATGACCACTGTCCACAGGTTGCATTATCCTCTCAAAGTTTTACCAGTTTCATTAGGCAAGATCTACCCTTAACAAAGCCAATATGCTGGGGGCCAAGAGTTTTTACACCATAGTTTATTAGGTCTTTCTCAGTCTCATTTCTCCAAGACTTTTGAGATTCTAATACCATGATAGGAATGGTCAGCATTCCTAAATGAAAGTATGAAATTAGTATTGTTTTATTCTTTGATGTTAGCCAAAAGTGGCCTTCACAGCACCCAGAGTATAACCACAACTGACCCTGCAATTCATACGGAGTTGCATGTTATTACCCTTTCCATGACCTTGCAGATGCAGCTTGTAAGGCTAAAAGTCTGTAATTCCCAAGGTCCAGAGTTTTGCTGCCCTTGTAAGGAGATATAACAACTGCTGTTCACCAATTCTCAGAGACATGCCAGTCGACAAGCTCAGGTTGAACAGTTTTATTTGTGTGTCCAGCTGTGCATGTTCAGTGCTGTTCAGCGGGTAGTCTGGTATGCTATCTGTTCCTACAGCAGATGTATTTTTTATTTCCATAATGACTTTTAATGAGTGTTCTTCTATGATAATAGGAAATTTTAAGCTCTTAGGTATATGTGGGCTTGGTATAGTCATTTCTGGGGTGAAGCTAGCACTGAATTTGTTTGCCAGTATATTGTGCAATATCCTCTGGACCAGAGTAGCTAGTGCCATTCTGAATGAGATTAGAGCAGTGTTGGGTGTTGTTATGTAATGTCCTGATGTAGCTAAAGATGGATCTGTAATTCTCTTTAGCTTCCAATGCTAGCCCAATTTCATGGGAAACCTTAGTTTTCTTGATGGTGTTTTTCAGTACCTTGGATAACCTTTTAATGTTAACCTAGATTTGTGGGTTTTTAGTTTTGCTATGAATTCTAATGTATTTTTTTCCTTTACCTTTTTGTTCAGCTTTAGTAGGGACTGAGATGTTTATTCAGTTTTTTGGAGAACAAACAATATATTTCCATAACTACTAGCTGGAGCCACATTTGGGGGGGGGAGGTACAGGGATTTTGAAAGAGAAAGTTACCAATTTGTTGTCAGACTTGACTGTAGAAGGATATATATGTGAAATAGCATATACTGCTGCCACATTTGTAAGGACCAAGACAATAACATATTGACTGTATAAGGATATACATGTGAGATAGTAGGTACTGCTGCCACATTTGTAAGGCCCAAGACAAGAACATATTGACTGTAGAAGGATATACATGTGAGATAGTAGATACTGCTGCCACATTTGTAAGGACCAAGACAAGAACATATTGACTGTATAAGGATATACATGTGAGATAGTAGGTACTGCTGCCACATTTGTAAGGCCCAAGACAAGAACATATTGACCTGTAGTTGGCTCTGTGACTGTCTGATCCAGGCATTTCTCATTGATGAAATTCGGAGCATTCTTTGATAGCCTATACTTGAGATATAGGTCTGCGAGTTTATCAATAGATAGTTAAAGTCTCCCAGGATTATGGAGTTTTTCAGTATATGGATTTCATCCAGTCTTAAACCAAGGCAGTAAGGATTTTAAGGGGATTATGGCAGCAAGGCAAGGAGAAGTAATAACAGAAATGGTGGATTTAGATACAAATGATATTATAGAAGGGAGGGATGCACATGACAGTGTAATCTGGTAGTTAATGGTTAAATCAATCATTAAATGCATACATCAATGCATTAATTTGGATGAGTATAATGAAACAGTTGTGGGATACATCACAAAATGTGTCGAAGATATCACCATCCTGAAAGATGTAACCATCACAGCCAACCAAAAACCCTGGTTCACCAGTGAGGTATACGAATTACTGAGAGTGCGCAATTCTGCCTTTAAGGCTGGAGACAGAGATGCTTTGAAAAAGGCCAGGGCCAACTTGAACAAAGGTGTGAGAGTAGCAAAACAGGCCTACAGTCTGAAAATACAGAGACACCTCACTGACCAGAAAGATCCCAAGCAGCTGTGGAGAGGGATCCAAAACATATAAGCCACCATCCACATGTTGTGATGACAACCCAGACTTTTTAAACAAGCTAAATATCTACTTCAGTCGATTTGAGGAATCAAATAGAACCATACCAAAGAGACTACTGACCAACGCAGATGGAACATCACTATGCCTCAACTTGGAAAAGGTACGCAGGAACCTACGTAGGGTTCACCCAGGCAAAGCATCTGTTCCGGATATGATCCCAGGGAGGCTACTTAAAACTGTGCTGATCAGCTGGTACCAGTCTTCACAGACATTTTCAATATATCTTTCAGCCAGGAAAAAGTGCCCAAATGCTTCAAGACCACCGACATTATCCCTCTGCCCAAGAAACCATCTCCAGCATCATTAAATGATTATCAGCCAATGGCACTTACCTCAGTAGTGATGAAGTGTTTTGAAAAATTTGGAAATTTGGAAATTTGAAAAAAAAGCCCTCTTTTTGGATCTTTCCAAGGCATTCGATATGGTTGATCACCAACTTTTAATCCACACCCTGCAAACATTCTGTCTAGATACTTGAGCCCTCCAATGGTTTCAATCCTACCTGAATGGTCGACAGCAGGATGTCCTCTGGCAGAACAAACTCTCTAACCTTCTACCTAACACCCTCAGAGTACCACAAGGCTCTATACTAGGGCCCTTGCTGTTCTCCATCTTCATTAACGACCTTTATACTGTCATCCCAAAAGTCAGCTGTATCCAATATGCTGATGACTCTACTCTGATTTGTTCAGCCACATCTCCAGTAGAGTTATGGTCAGATACCCAGACCACCTTTAATACAATAGAAAACTGGCTTTCTGAACATCGTCTGATCCTAAATCCCAAAAAAACTAAAATGCTGTTATTTTCACCAACACGTAGGTCTACCACTTTCACCTTTACCATAAAATCAAATGATGGCACAATAATCTCCCCTGACCCATCTACAAAACTATTAGCTGTCATAATAGACAATAATCTCAAATTTGACCTACATGTTAACCAAACTATCAAAACCATCAATAAAAAACTAGGGTCACTTTACAGAATAAAAGCCTTGCTAACCCCTCCAGCTAAAATTGCCATAGCTCGCTCTCACCTTCTTTCAACCCTTCTGTATGCATCCCCTCTACTCTCAAGTTTGAACAAGACTGTCCTTAACAAACTCTCAATTTGCTACAACCACATTGCCAGGTTTGCCACTGGGCTGCCTTTTAGGACACATCATTGCATCAATCTAAATCAGCTTGGTTGGCTTGAACTACCTAGCCTAATCCAGTATAACCAACTGATTATGGCCTATAAAATCCTCTAAAATCCGGACAATACTCCTGCACTTAAAAATATTATCACCCCCTATAACAATCCTAGACCGCTTTGATCCTCTAACAAACTACTAATTCAGACTAGCAAAATTAATAACACAGCCGGTGATTCTCTTTTTGCAAACTCTGTAAGTAGATCCTGGAACTCTCTTCCAGCTGATATTACCTTACTTTCCACCTTAGGTCAATTTAAAACTAGACTCAAACAACATTTGTCACTTAACTGGCTATGTCAATGTATCAAGCCTGGCTAACTCGAATGTATAAAAATCTGTTAACCAGTTTACTGTGTAATTTAATTTCATCCTGACTTACTCTCGGGATTAACTCTAACCTGTGGAACTTGTTTAACTTGCTTACTTATGTAATCTCTGTAAATAGTCTGTTTGTAATATGTAATGCTGGCATTATGTAATGCTGTATCTGCTTACCCTTGGAGCTTTTCTCCCCGGGCCTCTGCTGAAAATGGACATGCATCCAGTCGGACTATCCCGGTCAACAAATGTAAAATAAAATAAATAAATAAAATAAAAATGTCACAGGCTTATTGTGCCTGCTTATTCGAACTGTTTCTTTCTGAAATTGGTGCACCTTGTTGCTGTAGCATAGGAACAGATTCAGGCCTGCTGAATCTAGCTTTGTTTGTATAACTTGAGCACTGATCCAGGCCATCTTTTTTGGAGAAGGTTCCCCTGCACCCTAGTAGCGAGAGTGTGCAGTTAGAACTTGTTTGATTGAAGACTGCTGGAACAGGGTTCAGTTTTGAGTTTTTTTGATGGGTTAATTGGGTAACTTTTTTAAATCAGATTGTTCATTTTCTATTGTTTTATATATATATATATATATATATATATATATATATATATATATATATATATAGATATATATATATATATATATATATATATATCTTAAAAAAAATTGCACTTTATTCATCTGCTTTTACTGTATTTGTGTTTTTTCCTACTTTATTACTAGGGGCATTGACTACAACTCTGAACTGAGCTATATAACAATAAGCATCTTTTTATGCACATTCAAAGTGTTTTTTTTTATTGTATCTGCTTTATTTTCTGAAAAAAAAAAAAAAATATATATATATATATATATATATATATATATATATATATATATATATTTGTTTTCCACCTTTCTAAGGTAGTATAGTCTAGTTTTCAGGTTAGTGCTGAATTCAGGTCTGTGTTACAAATCTCTGTGTTTGCCCATACCTTACTTGGATAGAAGGAAGTTTCTCTGTTCACCTGTGAGAGAGAGGAGCTTTGAGCAGCCTATCTGTCCCTGGAGGAGTGGTTTCAGCCCAGAAAGTAGTAGTTTATTGGCCATTTTGGGTTAATTTCTATCTCTTTCATTTCCCTGCTATAAAAACTGCATTTGCCTGGTTTTGCACACCGGGCAGGGCTGGTTAGCTAGGGTATAGTTATCCACAAATATAGCTCCACAAAGTCTCCTCTTCAAATTTTCCCTTAGAACTAGACAAACTTTCAACTTAAGCACTCAAGCCATTCATTTCTCAGCCCGGCACTTGCTCAAAACTCATAGCAAGCACTTAAACACCCTAGCACTACAGAAGGACAAGGCTCTCTATTCGACCTTACCAGCCATTCAGTAAAACAGTTTACTGTACCTATCCAGGCATGTCCAAAGGGCAGTTTCAGGTGTACTCTCCAGTCCAACAGGTGAATGTGGGCATTTTGAGGCAATGTTACAACTGCCTCATGTACACAGACAACCCTCTCCTCCTACCACCCAGCAATAATACATGCGAGAGATGCAATTATACAGCCAAACTGGAGGCTAAGCTCTCTCAACCCAAGACTGGATCAGACCGTCAAGAGGAGAAGAGAAATACTGGCATCACTCCACCAGTCTCACATAGACTCATTAAACCAGCACAGGCAAAAAACACACTTATATACACGAAAACATACTTGGAGGCTCTAAATAAAAATCTGCAAAAGCAACAGAGCCCTCCAAAGCAGACATCCAAGCAACCTCCACCCCCCAACATAAACCATGAAACACATACTTCAAAAAACCAGTGTGCCATGCAATCACAGCCCTCAAGGGAAAATAACATATCCAACATACTAGTAATAGGTGACTTTAAAGTCAGGCACACTGACGTCTCACTTACTAGGCTGAATAAGGAGAAGGTTACTGTTAGCTGCCTGTCGGGTGCCAGGATCTGCCACATAACACAAGCACTCAGGTCACTCCAGAACAAGTACAAATACATCTCTGTCATTGTCCATATTGGTGTGAATGACCTGAGCCATACCTCCCTGGACTATATGAAAAGAGACATGGAATAGCTCTCTGATCACATAGCCCAGGCTGGTATGACCCTGACCCTGAGTAGCATCCTGCCCTCACCAAGAATGATACCATGGTATAAAGAAAAAATAGCAAATTCAACAATTGGCTAAGTTTCTGGTGTCATTCAAAGGGGATCCAGTGTCTGTCTACCTGGGATGACATGCTCGGCAAGCCACGCTGCTTTGCTAGAGACGGCTTGCACCTGTCACCCTTAGGCTTTCGAATACTGGCCAAGGCTCTTGCCACCCCCATAGTGCCTTTTTTAGGCACGGCTCAAAAGACAAACCCACCACCGTAAATAGCACAACTAACAAAAAACTGAGGGTAATGCTACTCAATGCCAGAAGTCTAAACCTCAAAATGCACGCACTCAAGGCACTCCTCAGTATAGAGAAAATTGATGTATGTGTGGTAACAGAAACCTGGTTTAAGGCTCCAGAGAGCACCCCAGCACTACCAGGCTACAACTCATACCATACATTTTAGCCACAGAACCCGGACTGAAATACAAAAGGCGGGGGAGTATTCATATTCATCATGGATACCCACACCTCCAGGTTAGTAGCACAGCATGATGCTTCAGAGATTATCCACATGCAACTAACAATGGGCAAAACTGAGATTCAAATTGTAGCTTGCTACAGATTACCCACCATGCCCAGGACCCCCATTCCGCATTTCTGGAAACACGGTCCTACCAAACACCCTAATATTGGGTGATTTCAACTAGCCAAACATTAACTGGGAGAACTACTCAAGTACTAACTCCCTTGCTCAACATTTCCTAGAATTTATAAACTCAAGTGCTCTGGAACAACTTGTCAACACTCCCACTAGAGTTGACAACATATTGGACCTGGTCATCACCAACATGGGCGAGGTTAGAAAATCCTTCTATGTGGCCCACCTAATCACAAAAGGGTTTGCATCCAGATCAAAAGAGGTCATTGTGCCCCTCTACTCATCACTCATCAGGCCCATCATAGAGTACAACGTCCCATTTGGGATGTACCTTACAAGACACCTGCAACAGCATTTGGGATGTACCATACAAGACACCTGCAACAGCTGGAAAGACTACAGAAGTACCTCACCAAGAGGATCATTGGCCTCAAACAAATGCCCTATGCAGCTCAACTGAAGAAACTCCACCTGCACTCGGTTGCATACCGCCTGCTCAGAGGTGATCTCTGCCTGACATACAAGGCCATGTCCAACCCAGAATTGATGGACATACTCCACCTAAAGAAAACCTTATCCCCTCGAGCCACATGCTCTATGGATCTAAAACTCACCACAACAATAAATAGGACGTGCTGGAGGGATAGATTCCTGTCCCAGAGACTTCCCATGCTTTGGAACAAGATTCAAGTCTACATTAGGCAGAGCTCCTCGCTAGCACTCTTCAAGAGAAACCTTGATGAGTGGATGGGAAACAGAAAGTTTACCCTGGGAATCACTTCAGTGGCTCTGCTGGACAGAGGCACAGGGGAACTAATCTAAGGGGGCGGTGAAAGCAAACACATTCTGGCTACGCTTATAAATGCCTTTGGGCAGATAGCCTAGTACCTACCTATGAACCTAGGATCACATAACATCCTGCCTACCTGCTACATTTGATCCTTTTCAATTTGCATACAGGCCAAATCGTTCTACTGTGGATGCCATAGCCTTAACACTTCATCAAACCTTGGACCACCTGGAAAATAAGGACTGTTATGTACGTATGCTGTTCATAGACTTCAGCTCTGCCTTCAATACAGCAATTCCACAACAACTGCTGTCTTAGCTGAGTAATCTAGGCATAGAAAACAAAATATGCAAGTGGATCCTTGACCTCCTGACTGAAAGGCCACAAATAGTTCGAGCTGGAAAACATCACTCAAACAGTATCACCCTAAACACCGGGGTCCCACAAGGTTGTGTACTCAGTCCACTTCTTTTCACAATTCTAAAACATGACTGCACAGCTAAGCATCATTCAAACAGAATCATCAAATTTGCCGATGACACCACAGTAATCGGCCTTATCAAGAAGGAAAATGAGGGAGCCTACAGGAAGGAGGTGACCCAACTCATTCATTGGTGTATGACAACAACTTAGCACTAAATGTTGAGAAAACCAAGGAAATCATCATCGATTTTAGGAAGGTAAATAAGCCACACACCCCTATTTTCATCGATGGTGCCACAGTGGAGAGAGTTAATAGCACCAAATTCCTAGGGATACAGATATCGCAAGACCTCAGTTGGGCCACAGATACTTCCTACCTTATAAAGAGAGCCCAACAATGTCTCCACTTCCTTAGGAGACTTTGCAGAGCTAACCTGCCCCCACAGGTCCTACATACCTTCTACAGAGGAGAAGGGAGCGTACTGACAAACAACATCATTGTATGGTATGGTATGGAAATTGCTCTCCAGGCAATTGGAAGGCAGTGGATAAGATCATTAAACAAGCCAAAAATATCATTGGCTCCAACCTTCAGTCCCTACAGGACATATATTCAAACAGATGCTATGGCCTATGGACTGTTCAAACTCCTGCCAACAAGGAAGTGCTACAGAAGTATTAGATGCAGGACATCCAGATTCCATAACAGCTTCTTCCCACGTGCTATCAGACTGCTGTTAGCCTAACCTGCTAAATGGGTAAACAAACATTATTTATGTGAAATATGTCATTGTTCTCTACATAGCTCACTTTACACTTTATACTTTATTGTGTTTATTTTTAGTACCTTATTTTTGATGTCTATTTCAGTATTTTTAAATTATTATTAATCTTCCTTCTGTAAACTATAATTCTTATGGTACGAGCCCGAGTATCGAAATTTCATGCAGTGACACTCACTTTTTCTTCTTTGTTGATTTGTATGACAATAAAGTTTACTTTGACTTTGACTAAATAGCAAGACACAAACAGTGCTATGTTCTATACTATTACTAATTTCCATATGTTTAAGGAGATTTCAATCTGATGAAGCGGTCTCCCTTGAAATAAAGGTAAAACTAGTCCCCCACCTAACTCTAAAAACTTTAAGAACTTCTCTAAGGTAAATTACACTAGTATGGCTAGTTTCTGAGCTCCCCCAAATCCAGACAAAACAAAAACTTATGTAAAGGCATACACAAGTATCACTGTATAACAAATACATAGAAACAGCAGTAGCAGTCTGAAATAAACCTAGGTCAAACCACAAAAACAAACCACCCTTGTATTAATAGGTTATACAACAAAAGAAAAAAAATGCTGTCAAGAAGTTAACAGGAATGTGCACAGCAGAGTAAAAAGTCCTTCATCAGTCTAAACAAGTGAATCAGGGAACTAGTGAAGTCTCTGAAAGCAGACTTTAAGGTAAAAATAATCTCCAAAGCTATGGATAACCATAAACCACTTTTCAGTTATGTCTGTAATCTAAAGGGCAACAGCCAACAATGTGCTGAATTAGTTGTGGATAGCATCACCTATACTCAGCCAGAAGATAGAGCACATCTGTGGGCCAACAAATTCAGCTCTAATTTCACCTCACCATCACCCATAGTTCTCCACAAGAAATACCGGCACCACCAATTATCACCAAAAACAGGTTGCCACTGCACTCTCTAAAGTGAAAAAATATGGCTTCAGTGGGGCCTGATGATATACCAAGGTTGTCTCTGTCTCCTACCAGCTATTAAGCGGTGACCTATGTCTGTCCTATAAGGCATTCAGACATCCATCCCTTACGGAGTTGTTATACATCACCAAGTCAAACAGCTTGACTGTGTAGGGATCTAAGCTTCGTCAGCAACTCAAACAAAACATGGCGGAGAGATAGATATGTGTCTCAGAAATTGCCCGGCTTTGGAACAGGCTTCCTATTTATATTAAGCAGAGCCCTTCCCTGGCCCCCTTAAATTGCAATTTGGATCAATGGATGGGGGACTGCAAATTCACACCTGGGGGTAGCATATATGTCCCTTATTGACAATGTGTAACATGCTCAAGATATAGGCACAATTCCATGTCATCTTCTTCCCCCTAGGGCCATATATTGGGTAAAACTGGGTTATATTTGATAGGGGTGTAAGAGCTTTTAAGACATTAGCCTACTAATCTCCTGTGAACTTATGAAATAAAACATAATGTGGTGACAATTATATT